>NW_019729906.1:374677-384880 GCF_002891405.2 Cryptotermes secundus | reverse complement strand
TTAAACATTCTGAAACACTTTGTCATTAGTGTCAAATTCTGCAACACAATAGGAAATGAATACTGTCAGAATTTAGGAGCATGACTATAGATAGGTTTTGGATTGATGACCGGATTTAGTGCGCACTTATACAACTCATTGCTACACTTCACAAATCACTATATGACACACTATGCCTTCTCAGACTGTTACAGTCTTTACTAGCCGTTGTTTGGTAATGGATGTTAACAATGGCTGTTCCTCTGCTTCCATGCTCAAATCCCATCCAGAACTACTGTCAGCAGACAACTCAACTAACTGGGTTCCAGGCTGGCGGCCACTTCACACTAACCTCCTAGTCTTCTCTTCACAGACTGACTTCCAACTGACAATTGACAACTGAACTCTCTCACCAACCAAGCGGCAACTTCACATCACTTCACTCATTTGTACTGCTGGTGAGACTCCGCTGACCCTGTCTATAACATTTCAACACTAACCACATAGAAAACCCTGTTCCCGTTGTTATAGTCCAACAGAAATTGGTGTTGGTTTATCCGCCTAATGCATAGCAATGGCTGTCCTCATTGTCTGCCTTGATGTCTCTGCCCAGCAACGGTTCTGTACGCCACAATACATAGAATTATTAGATAATTTTTATGAAGTAAAAGAATGCCTTATGTGGAGGTCATATTTGGCTGGCTGTCTAGGAATTGGTGTCAGCACCTAAACAACTGGATAGCCTTTATTAAAATTTCTTATGGGAGACTGTCACTAAAAGTTGTTATGCAATTTGATTTGTTTCATTCTGGTCCGTCACACTAACAATTACAAATATAAATCACTCCATCCAATGTGACCTGTAAGTTTTTTACTACATGAAAACTAAACACCCTTACATGTTTCGGTCTCTGTGGACCATCTTCAGAGGGCAAACATCACTACAAATAGGAAACCACCATCACATAAGTTGTTTAGACGTAAAGTACGTACACTTATATGCTACAATACATAGTACACAAAATAGA
The DNA here is from genome assembly GCF_002891405.2 of Cryptotermes secundus. Taxonomy (NCBI): domain Eukaryota; kingdom Metazoa; phylum Arthropoda; class Insecta; order Blattodea; family Kalotermitidae; genus Cryptotermes; species Cryptotermes secundus. Next base: position 383,873 of record NW_019729906.1, on the reverse strand, counting down.
ACATTTCACAAACACAGCAGTTTCCTGGGAATGTAAAGTTATTTAAAAAATTGTATAAAATTTCTTGATGCTAATTAATTTTTTTTTGTATTGTCAATAATTAAAATTCGTAAACCATGCAGGCTCGTGTTCGTCCTCCCATCATCCCTCTTATATGGGGCAGATATTGTGCCACCTGGTTATTTTGATGTGGAGGTTCTTTATATCGTCCAGGGTTTGCTCGTGGCTGCTGTGCTGTTTTCACTATTCAGCTGTGGGTTGGATGTTCAAACAGTTCCTACAAATTGCACTGCAACCACTCCAGTGGAATTATAATGCTACAACACCACACTCCATTTCAGGAGTTCATCACACCAGAGAGAAATCTGCTTCACAAATATTGCATTCTCCCCATAAACAGACATAAACTGTCAATGAAATTCATTTGCTGTAGTCACTTCTGCTTGCAGACAATGAATTACTGAACAGACTTCCACTCTTAACCATGTCTTTAGTGGCATCATCCTTTTGTTTGACTTGCTAATTATAAATAATGAACAGTAACACCATCTCTTGGCAGATTTAAAAAAAACTCTGTATATATGACTTCAGTGACTGCATTCAGTGTTGCCGAATGAAATACATGGCAGCAGATAATTGTACTGCCTTACTTTTCGAACCTCTGTTATAAATTATACATAGATAATAAATTCATAGAATTGTATTGACATGTTTCAGTTGGCCTGACAGTGGTGCTGTTAGACATTCCTTATGACATTGTGTCAGTGAAATTCTTGCACTGGACATGGCATGACACAGATCCAAACATTGGTGACCGTCATTACTGGGTGCCCTGGAACTCATACTACTTTCATTCATGTTTTGCTGCGAGCCTCACCTTTTGGTTCCATGGATGGAGGAGATGGCTGTGTTCAGATAAGCTAAGAAAATGGGAAAGCAGTAGGTGAGTACATGTCCAAGAAGACCATGTTTTTTCTGTCAGTGTGAACCTCAGTCGTGATAAGCATACACATACTACAGGAGATGGACAGAATAATTTAAACACAAAGAAACTGAGGCATAGAATTTGTGTTGGCTACATTGAAATAAGTTCAGTTGGCAACACTGAATGTTCTTCCATTTGTTTACATTTTGTAGTGCTCGTGTAAATGCATTAGTGATTGTGTTGAGTGAGAGTCCATACAATGTATATAATCTTCACTCCCCCCCTTGTCATTTAACTGCATCAAGCCTTTGTATGTTATTCCTCGAAGCACCCAAGAATGCACAGCTCCCCTTCACGTATCTTGCACTTTAGCTGCCTTTCAATTTAATCATCTTCCAAATGACATTTCATTGCCACTGTACAATGAAATGAAACTCTGATATTAGAATTTACTATGAACTCACAGAAAACTGACTGCACTCTGTATCTAAGTTATGATGCAAGCGTTTGGTTACAACCATAGGAATGACAATACTTCCTTTCAGCTGCAATGGAAGGGCTTGGGACTGATGTATGAAACAAGGAATTTTCTAAGTAGTTACTATCTTCATGTTTTGTGAAATTGGTTTGTCCAGTGATTGAGGCTAGCTCTTTCTAACGGACCCAACAGAATAGGTTTTTCCTTCACCTGAGGACGGAAACAGATCCAGTTTCCGAAACGTCGTGTTTTTATTAGTTATCTCAAAAACCAGGACGATGGATAAAGTCCAAAAACCCAATATATCAAAGAATTTTCTCTCCCTTCTCCCTTGAATTCCCATACTTTCACTTCTCTATCCGTCTAGTCAACTGTGTTGAATAGCTGAAGAGTGTAGCAAGAATGTGAATCTTACAGAGTAATAAAACAATGTTTCTAGTGGTTCCAGATATTTTATGACACCAGAGACCGCTAAAGCATGTCAAATGTTACAAGAAGGAATAATTTTATAATGTGAAACTGCTTTGTGAAGAAGCGGGAAATCTTTTATACAGTACACATCAAAATTACCAAAATAAATAAACATTATAACATTTCTACCTAAACATTTTCAAAGGGGCCATGTCGTAGCTCAAGAGGTTAGTTGATGGCTTCCCACCACAGCAGCCCGGGTTCAATCCTGGGTCAGGTCAAGTGGGATTTGTGGTGGAGAAAGAGGCACTGGGTCAGGTTTTCTCCAAGTACTTCGGTTTCCCCTGCCAATCTTCATTCCACCAATTGCTCCACAGTCACCCTCACCTATCATTTGGGGCTCGTACAATAGGCCAGAAGTGGCCACAGTACAAGAGACGTAGTCCCACCCCACTAGCAATAAAAAAAAACATTTTCAAATCTTACTTTACAATATATCACATTATGTACTTTGCTGATAAAAAGATAATTCCATTCCTTTAAATAAAGTGTTTAAAATTATTTAAAATGTCAAACCACAAAGGACATTTAAATCCTCAAAAGTAACAGGCATTTAAATACTTGTAAACTCCATCCAGCTCACCCTACCACCATTTAAAAATTCCAGCATTTAAAGGTTAAATAGATAATGCTCTATACACATATACTCATTATGTTTCGGTTTCTTTGTACAGTGTCACAATGGAGTTGGCCTGTACTGTGCTGTCAGCAATCCTGGGAATGCCAGGTGGTATTTTGCTGTTCTTGCCTTTATACCACCCACTTCATGACCTTGCAGGTGTTCACTCTGAGGTGACATTCTTCATGCTCTTCACTATCTTCTTGCTCATATCCTGGACTGGTGACAGGACACCTACCCCAGATGCCAGGCCCCGCTCAGGTACATATTTCTTCTAACGTATGGTACTTTTGGGAATTACATTTTTTATTTTGGGGATGGGGGGTTAATACTCTCATGTGTTGGGTATATGTCACGCGACAAATAACTTCACACCGTACTGAATATAGTGAATTTATTCCACATTCGCTCGTACACTCACACAATTCACAATTATAATTACTGCCATCGGCAGTATCACAATTACATCCACTGCCCTCGGTGACTGCTAGATCTCTGCTGCAATCAGCAACTTCACAATCTGCACTGTGTCACTCTTGATCTCACACTCTCCCCACATACTGCTCAGCCAGCTTTTTATACCGTTCCCTGTTGCCTCATTTTACCAGCAGTGTCCCCTGTTATGTCACAGTGGGAAGTGCTGTTACGTCACCGCGGGGGAGAGGGCAGACTGTTGACTGGCCTATTACCCTAGCAGCGGCAGTGCTCCAATGCTGTTACGTCACTGCTGGCGGGGGAGAGGGTGTCCTGCATAGCACAAATACGTCACAATATGTTACTTCAAATAACCATTTTCTCTTGACTCTTCCCTCCAGTGTTATAGTTTTTAATTCAAGGAGAATTAGTTGGGTGGGACATAGGCCAAGCATAGGCTAAGTGAGAAATGCATACAATATTTTGGTTGAAAAATCTCAAGGGAATAGACCACTTGTGATGCTGTTTTTCATCTCATGGTCCATGGATCAATGCCAGTCCATGGATTAATTTATAACAGCATACTGAAACAAAGTGTATAATGGGTATTTAAATTAGCTAGTGTCAATGGTCTCATCATAAAGTAAATGTAAAGAATGCAGCAAAGAGTGCAATGTAGAAGAAATACTAGCACAATGTAACAGGCTGGAGGCAGTCTTATTAGTGACAAGGATACCACAGTGATATGTTTTTTGGTCAGGAGTGCATACAGCTGAGAAGGGGCGGTCAATCTTGCTTCTTCATTTGGCAGTCCACTATGCCCTCTACCTGGGCCTTGTTATTTTTTGTAATCCAGAGGAAGAGGTTTCCATTGGTCTCCATGAAAGAATTGGACCCTGCAATCAGACAGTGCCTATCCACACTGTTTTCGGAACAGTGAGTATAATTTTATCATATTTATTCACCAAGAAAGTTGGCTCAAATGGTGATGTTTCTGACGTTTTTCTTTTTGGGAGTGGAGGGAGGCTGGTTTGAATCTCATTTGTTACATGAACCATCCTGGCTGATAATTTTCTGCAATCCCTCCAGGCAAATGCTGGGACAGTAGCTCAAATTATGAAAGGGGAGTATCCTTCTATGTCCCTTCCTATTCACTATTCATTAATCATTCTAGGTACTGAAAGTGGTGTGAAATAAACTATAAATAAATAAAATAAGTTGCATTCACTCTAAAGCTTCATTTCATAAACAGATGGCAGCTAAGATCTGGAAAGTTACATATTTATGTGCTTCATAAAGTCATTGCTCAGATTGATTTTATGTTTTTCTTCCTTTCTTTATTTTGTGCGAACTCTTAATCCTGCTGTTATGTGATGTGAATCAGAATGTCAAACGATTAATAAATAATTCAGTGCAGATAGCCCAGAGTGGAATAATTTTAGAAAATAAAGCCAGTACTTTATTGGAAATAATAAAATACATAATGTAATAACAGTATAAACCAAGAATCAAATGATGAAAATAAAGATAAATATAACCAAATGGACCTGCACCATGCCTGTCAGAGCCATGGGCTCTATTTATTTAATGAGACTGGGATCATAACAGATTAAGTAGCACTGAATGGAAGAATGATGAGTGAATAATGAATTGGAAGGGTGAGGAAAAAAGTTGTCACAGCCTAATTTGAGGAATCAGTGTTGCCCCTGGGGGGGATTAAGATGAATCACAAAAGACCTTAGTTGGGATGGCCAGCTCTAGACTGGGGACTTTTTCCAAAAGAAAGTAGGAGCGACACTCACTCGACTGTGACATTCGGTATTATTTTATGATACCGTATCAGCTGTTCATATTGTTTAGTTTTGAATTATATGACTATCATTACTTAGAATGATTAATAGGAAGAAGCAGTCATAGCCTATTATAAGACATTATACTATCCAAATATTTCCTATCAGAATTGAAGAATTTTGAATCTCAGCCAGGGTATCTAGTCTCACTTAGGATTCAGACCAGTACCTAAATGTGAGTTAGGTATTACCACTGTAGTAGTTTAGTCAGTAATTCACTTCCTCATACACAGATTCAGATACATTACACTTTCTTGCTGCCATAGTACACCATTATGTCATCAGACTGTCAGATATACTGAGCATAATTAAAGTATGTGTTTGCTACTTTTAAATATACCTTGAAATATCTTTCTAATTAATATTGTAATAATTATAATTTTGTGGGTTAATCATCATTCTCTTATACAGGTACTAAGCAAACGGCGGTATCTGTGCGCTTCAGACTATGATGAAGATTACTTTGACTTTCACTGTTTGCCCAATGGACAGGCTCCATCAGAAGATAGCTACTGGTATACAGCTTGTGGAACCCCATTCCACAATCGTGCTGAATATGTGGCCATTATTGGCACCATCTGCTTCTTAGCATTTGTTGTGTTCCGAAACATGCACTTCCATTCAGGATCTAGTATCCATCAGAGTGAGACAAAGGCTAAGAGACATTAGTGGGTTAAAACACCCAGTCACAAAGCTAACTTAAAAGCAAGAGACTTAAATGTTGCATTACATGAAGAACAAAACACTGTGTATAATTTCTGTCCTGGTATGAATATAAGTTGCTGCTATATCATTGGTCCTGATTTTATGCCATGATGTGCGTTGTTGTACACTATGGACAAGTTGGAGAAAAGCACATCTGTACCTCTTAATATTGCTATTATATCTGGATAGGCTGAAATTTTGCAGCCATCAAAGTATGAAAACGGAATATGAAACAAGATCCTTTATACCATGTTCTTCTAACAAAAAGATCTAAATCACAAATGTTAGTACTTTGTCACATCTGGTTTTCTATGTTTTAATTAAAAATAAGCAAATTGCTGCATGTAAATGTTGAGTTGTTAGTTTCATAAAACAGAAATGCATGTAACTGAACAATATTGTTGCAGCTCCCCCTTGGCCCATTTATAGGTCATACCCTTGTTTTGTTTGTTTGGTTTTTTGGGGGGGGGGGTCAGGATAGCTCAGTTATTATAACAACAGACCATGCGCTGGACAGCCTGGCATGGCAAGACTTTTCCTTTCCCACAGAATCCAGACCAACTCTGGGCCCCACCCAGCCTCCTATCCAATTTTACCAGGGGTAATGCAGCCCAGAAAGATGACATATGGGAAGATCTAAACGATTTAGTAATTTATAACTGGATAACTCACATACAGGACAGAAGCAGTTGGAAGGAAATTGTTGAGCAGGCCAAAGCATTCAAGAAATGAAGCTGTCAAGCCTTATGAAGAAGAAGAATGTGGCCCAGGAGTGAAGCTGACCACTCAACTTGATCTAGTGCTGATGTCAAGAATAATGGTGTTCTGTTTCCACTCCCCCATGTCTTCATGTCATAGTGCTTAATTAATTGAGCACAGGGACAACTTTACCTTTAGCTTTGTGTTATGGTATAGAACTCATTTTAATTTTCCTCAAGAACTGTGGCATATTCTGTAAGTTGCAAACTGTCACTTTACTTCAAAACATTCATTTATTTTTCAGTCATAAACAAGTGATACATTGGTTTTGTAAATAATATCTTCTACTTGTCATCACAATCCGAGTATCAACCAGGGTGCTATAACACAAGTAATGTGTATGGTATTCATATTGGTAAAAGGAATAGTTTTATCTCAATTGAATTAAACTGTTCTGACATAAAGCAGAAACAGTATCAAGTCTGAAATATATGAAAGCATACATGCACTCATGAATGCCATTAGATGAGCAAGTAGCAGCAAATTTCTATTCCTTAAATTACTTTCAATCAGCTCTGAACTCCTAAACAATTAATGTTTCACAAAGCTTCAGTCTAAAATTAGTCATTAAATAAAAATTACATTGAATATGATTGAGAATAGGATTTAATATCAGATTTTATGGTCACAGTAATAAACCTTTGGGTTCTTCAAAAGTGAATTTCTCATATTGCTATAATGAAACCTATTATGAGGTCAGGCAATACCATGCATCAGGAATTTAGATTCTATAAAAGTTGCTTTTTGTAAGCAGAAGTGGGAAAAATGTAGTTATGGCATACAGTTCTGAGATTCTTGTCAAAGACAAGCAGCTTCATATTATGGCACTTGGCAATGAAGATTCAAAAGTAATCCTCATTTACGTATTGTCATGATGTATGTATGTGACTGTAGATGGGGTTTGGATTGGTGAATGGATTTATTGACACAAGTCGGAACTACAAGTAATTACAGCGCTATCACTACTTTCCACAATTCACAAATCACCACAGCACTCACTAAGACTTCCAGCCATCTGTGTCTTCACCAGCCATTCCCCGGCAATGGCTTTGACAGTGGAGATTCTTCAGCTTCATGCGCTCAGGTCTTCTTGTCATGTGAACACAGTACTTATCCTTCAGGTTCCATAAAATACTAGGAAGTTCTTGAGTAGCTGCACAATTGGAGGCTTCTCAAGAAGGGCTCAGCTCCATCAAGAGTTAGTTAGTTAGTTAGTTAGTCAGTCAGTCAGTCAGTCAGCTAGTTCGTGTAAAATTTGGTTAGGATGCTTTAATTCAGATTATATTGACGTGTCACGCTAGCATCCCACAGACCATGAAATTTGGCCATTTTAGTTTAAAGAGTTTACAAATCATTGATACTATGGAAATTTATCTTCAGATATTCAAATATTCTCAAACGTTGGGGGAATAGGATTTTCCGAGATTTCAGAGCTTGGGTCAATTTTTTAACATTTATTTTTCAAGAACGTTTCAAATTCGCAAAATTTTCAAAAACTATTTCATATTTCCATTATTCTAAATAAGTATCTTTTTAAACTTTTAAAATATTCATAGTATGTGAACATTTGACAACTTAAATTCCCTTAATTTATTATGTACTTGAGTTTATGGGGAAACACCGAAATTCTGTAAACCTGAACAATTTATCATATTCTCAAAAAAAAAAATCCACGCACTATAAAATTTGTATTTGTATTTTATTTTCATCCATTTTGTTACATAGTAACACTTGGACAAGTCATTCGGCAATATAAGTTAACAAACAAATCTACAAAGTTACAAGCATCCTATCAACATTTGTTACAATCATAAGCAATATACAAATACAACATTTCAAAGAATACACCACCTACTACATACAGCTCATGAATGGCTATGACATCCAAACATAAGTACTTGCACCATCCACTTTTTTATTAAAATTAACAAATTCATTTATCGTATAACAAAAATATTTCAATAAAAAGGATTTTAAGTCTTTTTTTAAAAGCTGAAAACCCTGAGTTTTTTGTTTTGTTTGGCACCTTACTATACAATTCTATCCCCATAGTTACAACACTTTTTTAAAAATGTAGTTCTGTAGAACTGAACATGAAAATCGTTGTTTATTCTTGTATTATAACTATGAATATTTATATTTTGGATAAAATCTGCTTTGTGCTTTTTTATGTAACATAACACCTATAAGATATACAAACAAGTGACCGTGAGAATGCCATAATCTCTAAAAATTTGCCTGTATGACTCTTGTTTACCATGTCCACTAATTATTCGCAACACCCTCTTCTGCATTTTAAATACCTTTATAATATCACCTTCACCCCCCAAAATATTATTCCACATCTCAATAACGATTGAAACTTTCCAAAATAAATGCTTCTTAACATATTTGGACTCAAAACTCCTCTTAGTGATTTAATTATATTCATTCATTCATTCATTCATTCATTTATTCACATTCCATAAAATCCTTACATGGTTTAAACAACCGAACAGATATAGAAATCGTCAAGTAGTATGAACTCATCTTGCTTATAATCAAGCAGTTGTCAATATGTTTGCAATATAAAACAATTTGAAAAGTTTACACAGTATCACAGTAATCAATATACAATATAAAATGATGGTGATAAGTAATATGGATAATAATATTGACAACTAATCAGATAAGAAGTATTATTACAGATAAAATGAAGTTACTTGGTCAGTTTCACATCATTCTTTCCATAAAATCCTTACACACTTACACAATCAACAGATATAGAAATCGTCCAGTAGTATAAACTCATCTTGCTTATAAATCAAGCAGTTGTCAATATGTTTGTAATATAAATCAAATTAAAAGTTAAATATATAAATTACCCTTTGCATAATCTTGCCATTGTCATCTATTAAAATATTCCTCCAATGTATGAAAGGAGTTCACAAATAAAAACTCTTTTAAACTGGCTTTAAACTTATTTGCATTATTTG
>NW_019729906.1:374273-374659 GCF_002891405.2 Cryptotermes secundus | reverse complement strand
ATGTACTGTGATCTTAGGGGCAGTATGTTCATATCCCTAAAATGTTCTCTACATGACTCTCTAAGATCACAGCCTTTGATCAATCTTATGGCTCTCTTTTGCAATTTGAAAACCCTTTCGGCATGCGACGAGTTTCCCCAGAATATCAGGCCATACGTCATAACCGAATGGAAATATGAGTAGTAGATACTTTTTAATATTTTCATACATACTACTGGTTTTATATTTTTGATCATGTAGCAGGCTGTAGTCAATTTCTTTGTTACCTCATCAATATGTCTTTTCCAGGTCATGGCATTTTCAATGGTCAGTCCAAGAAATTTATTATGATTTGTGTTTGTAATAATTGTTACTAAATCTCCTATATCCCTTTGTACCTGGTTTTT
>NW_019729906.1:368406-373150 GCF_002891405.2 Cryptotermes secundus | reverse complement strand
TATACTTCGTTTATTGTATTTCTAAACATAATTGGATTTGCATGTGAGATTAACACACTGGCATCATCTGCAAATAAAATAGGTGTACTTTTTGCCTCCAATATCTTGGGCAAATCATTTATATATATTATAAACAGAAGAGGTCCCAGTATTGACCCCTGTGGAACACCATTAGTTACTTTAGCCCATCCTGAATATACTTTTTTATTGTTAGTTCCATTATAAATGGTAGTTCTCTGAAATCTATCCTGTAGGTATGATTTGTATAGGTTGTATTGTTTATCCTTTATTCCATAATACTTTAATTTATTAAGTAATACTGTATGACTAACACAGTCAAAAGCCTTTTCCAGGTCACAAAATATCCCACTGACTAGCATTTTATTATTTAGTGAATTTAATATTCCAGAAATAAGTCTAAAAATAGCATTTTCAGTCCCCCGTTTTTCTCTAAATCCAAACTGATGGTTACTTAATATGCTGTTGTCATTTAAATGTTTTAATAATCTACTATACATTACCTTCTCAAATATTTTACTTATAGATGTCAAGATGGAAATAGGTCTGTAGTTAGATACCCTATTTTTATCACCTCTTTTATATACTGGCAACACTGTAGCATATTTTAATCTATCAGGAAATACTCCTTCAAACAATATCCTGTTACATAAGTAACTTAAAGGAACACTAATAAAGGTTTTACAAGCTTTCAGTATATTGTTTGAAATTTCGTCATATCCTTGAGCTTGGCTTGCTTTGAGGGACCCTATTACCTTTTCTATTTCTTTATAAGTATGGTGTTTTACTAAGTTTTGAACATAATGACTAGATGTGAGTATTCCATTTAAGGTTTTCTATAATATCTATACATAAAATCTCAGTTCCAATGAGTAAGCAATTTCAAAGTTACTATAGAGTATCTGCGGTCTAACTATAAACCTACTCTTACTAAGATGGAAAAGGTTATTTTCCTGAAACCATGTTTCAAGCTGTTTCATGATCTTATTTATTTTCTGTTGAGCTGCATCTTTATCTTTATCAATAACAAGTACATTAATATCGTCTGCAAACAATACCATTTCCACACCTTGTACATTTAGTGGAGATCATTTATATACAGAAGAAACAGTAATGGTCCCAGAATTGACCCTTGTGGTACCCCATATATTGTTCCTCTCAAGGGTGACATATATGTATTTTGGATGATATTTTTATTCAGGTGATTTATTTGAACAAATTGTCCTCGGTGAGACAAGTAAGATTTAAACCATAAATTAGTAACCCCTCTGATCCCATAGTAATTTAATTTATCTAGTAATATATTGTGGTCTATCACATCACATGCCTTTGTCAAGTCAAAAAAATATTCCTGTAACATGTAACCATCTATCCATCGCCTCTTGTATACTCTCAATGAAGGTCTTAACTCGCAAACGTCAATGCATTTTCATCACATCATTCGCTTACATTTGCCGTGTAGCAAGTAGCAAAAAGAGCTTGCTTGGCACTTGCTTCACGTTGGTTTCTTGCTGTACTTATTCTTTGCCCCTGATGATGAAGGCCACATGTTCCTCCGAAACGTCGATTGACTTACGACCACCTACACGGTGGAATATCCCAGAAGACAATACTCTTCAAAATAAATACAGTATAATTAATTCATGTTGTAATTTCACTTCTTTGGAAGCTGAATCCGTTTCCACTGAGTTAATTATAGTGCCGTGTATTTAATACTTTCGATTTTAGGTTTTGCTTTAAAGAAGTTCTATGAAAATTCATATTCCCGTTGCAATTCAGTCATTTTTGTTGCACGTTCTTAAATTGGTCAATACTCTGCGCATAACATGCATTAATGATATTTACTTGCAGCCCTTTAAATTACGTAAAAGCACAAAAACCTTCCGCGTCGTGTTATTTACCTCCGTGTCTCAAAATGTGTAACGGCAGACCGCGGCAGACGGTTGGGAAATTCCTGATGCCCTCATTGTCAGCCTGAGACCCCTGCGACTTTCCCTAGCGTTGTACTGCATGATCCGTGATAGCTCCTCAAGTATGAACCTTGGTGATCCGTCTATATTTATACCACAGCAGCAGATCCAATCTGCGAAGCTAAGAAAGGGCGTTGTACTCGGAGGTGGATTATTGTGTGTTAAATGTTGAAAACTTTAATTCTGTTTAGACATAATTGTGAACTCCACGTACCTGTAAGTAAGAGTTTCGTTCACCGATAATTTCTGCTGTTCTTGAAATTGGTTCCTTTTAACACGTATGCAAACACACCCATTTTTCATATCACATAATTTACTTGATGTTTGATGTATGTTGGGCCATTCTTATTCCAGATTATGAGTACAAATTACGACAATGTCCTTGTATGACAGCCCATGGAATTATACGTCAACATCCACAACAACTACATATCCGTTTTTTACTACTACAACTCACAACCCACGATTGCATGAGAAAATTTATGGAGACTTCACAGCATTTTATGTAACTATAACAATTTGTACCGTTCTGGGTGCATTTCTGTTTCTGGTTAACATAGCGTTGTGTTGCTGCTCAAGATATAAGAATTATTGGCAAGATAGTAACACAGGCAAGTATGACAATGTTACATGTGTCTGATTTCACCAAAACAAGCAGAACTTATAACAGCTTTTAAAGTATGTTGGTCAGAATTGTTTTGCTATAACTTTCTTTGTTTGGAGTTCACAAATACAAAATTATTTATCCATTATTTTTACATTTATTGTAAGTGCCCCACCCCTGTTTCGTGGTGTTTTGACAGAATTGATTTCATTACTGACAAATGCTTGTAATTATGCTGCCAGAGTGAAAGCAGTTATTTATTTCCGTATTTTTTTAGAGTTTTATATTTTTATAACAATTTGGTGGGTATTTTAGGTAGGGTAATTATATTGAATTTTCTGCAGTTGAAGTTTTTGGTGAGCCTAGTAAGCACAGATATCTCTGCTTTTAATTTCCCTGAAGGAAAGAATTTACTGTATTGGCATCACCTGAATAGGATTCTGTATAAAGGCAAGTCAGATGTCACCCACTTCAACAGCAATAAAATGATAAATATATGGTCCATTCTTTTTCTTGTCTTTGCAAACTCTGTAGTAGTCAGTAATTTGAGGAAGTTAATGTACAGAAGATTACTCTCTGCTGAAATTTGAAGCTGTACACTTGGTAGATAGGTACCAATGTTTCAAATTAGTTTACTACCTCCATCTTCAGGAGGGAATGGAGCAGCAATATTATGTGATGAAATGACTAATTTATTTAGTGATACTATATTCATTGCAAAAGCTCTGTAACATCAGTATGGTGATGAATTGTTTATTACAATAAACCCTTGTGTAGTATTGTTTTGCATATACACATAGAATAAAATATAAACAAGTATTTGCTGAGTGTGGATAATCTGAATACACCAAGTTTACTCCCCCCCCCCGCTGTGACCATGAAGCATGGAAATTTAATCATCGTGATGTGAAGGTAGTGTTTTTGTGTGTGTGTGTTTAGTCTGCAACTTATGGAGCAAGGAGTTGTCAAGACATTTTAATATTTATTACACTCAAAATATCTACAGGCATGCAATTCGGGCTATAGGCTCTTCTCAAGACGACAATGAAATGCAGTACAATTCAGAAGTTAGTTTCTGACAAGACCATGCTATAGCTTAGATGGTTAGTCCCTGGCTTCCCACTGTGGCAGCCAGGGTTGGAACCCAGTTCAGTTCATGTAGGATTTGTAGTGGACAAAGTGGCACTTGGGTGGGTTTTCTCTGAGTACTACAGTTCCCCTGCCAATTCTCTTTCCACCGACTCTTCCAAACTCATCATCATCATCTATCATCCAGGGCTGCTAGAATAGGCCAAAGAGTGGCCAACATGCAAAGTGAACTCATCACCCCACCCCAAGAAAATAAGAAAAAAATACTTTCTGGTGTAATAACTACCTGAAGATTACCAGTACTGGTTGAAACACATTTTGGAAGTAATTTTAATAATAAAAGTTTTGATACCAAGAAAGATAGTTCTGTTAATAGTCACAAAGAAAGTGAAACATGGGTTTTACTGATAATCATATAATAACACAAGATTCAGAAACCTAAAACTCCTGTGCTTTTCATAACTTAAAGCAGTGTAAATAGTATCTATTACATACATGGGTGCAAGTGGGAGACTTTCTGCAGTCACATTCATGTGTTCCCATTTAATCCATAAGGTGTTGAGTTTGTCCAGCACAAATTTAGCTAATGCACCTCATGTCTTCATGGCATAGTGCTCAATTGAGCACAGAGACCACTTTATTCTCACTGTTCCCAAGGAACCTGACCCTTTCATTGGACAAAGGTTTAATGTACTTGGAACTGAAATTGAAAGTAACAGTTAGTCCCATGTAATGTAGTGGAATTTAATGGTAGAAAACCAGTCACTTTTAATTTGTGACTGTCTGTAACTACTGTGGGATGTCATTATATGAAGAGACAACCACCTGTTGAACTATTCTATAATAGTTATTACAGTTGCACAGTATACACGGACGAACTTGAATTGGAAGAATTGAAGAATAATAATAACAATAGTGAACTCCTTGAACACTGGACTAGTATTGTAGAACTGTAGAAATCTAGAACTGTAACTGTAAACTTCCAAGATCAAGTCACATTGCAACTGATGGTCTGTCAGTCTGTCTGTCTTGGTGTCGAGCTCCGACTGGGGCTCATGACCAG
>NW_019729906.1:367533-368149 GCF_002891405.2 Cryptotermes secundus | reverse complement strand
CCAGAGGTAAACTGTTGAAGTCAAAGTCAAAGTCACATTACGACTGACGGTCGGTCAGTCAGTAAGTCTTGGTGTCGAGCCCCATCTAGGGCTCATGACCAGATATTATTTAATACCGTTTGACGGTTACGGTCTTGTTTCTGTGGGGCGCCCTCTCTGACGAAAGGATGGGTCTGTCTTTTGTACATGCTGCTGGTCCTTGCCAGCATAGTCTTTCTCGGGCACGAGTCCCGTGGGACTCTCGACCATATTTTACTGTCTCAGATTTGAGACTTTCCTTTTCGTCGACTTCTACGACTCGCAGGGTCATGGTGGAGGTATTCAACCCCGCCTCCACATGGGGTGCATGGGGTCAATCAATGTCAATGTCACATTGCGACTGACAATCAGTCAGTCAGTAAGTCTTGGTTTCGAGCCCTACCTGGGGCTCATGACCAGATAAAACTGTTTAAAGTCCACACCTCCCGCCTATATCATCTCGGCACGGACCACAGAGAAAACACAGTTATTCTATTGTTGCCTGCATGTATGTTGCGGAATTTATTTAGAAACGGCCGCTGTTTACCGAGCCGTTGCGTAGAAATGGTCGCTCTTTACAGAGTCACCGCTTAGCAGC
>NW_019729906.1:236004-366436 GCF_002891405.2 Cryptotermes secundus | reverse complement strand
TCACAAAACTATTCAAAAACACTAACATAAGGGCAGTCTTCAAAACAGCCAACACAATAGATAAACTAATAAATGAAAAACGAGAAATAAACCCCTGCGAACAAAGTGGGATATAGGAGATAACATGCCAAAGTTGCCAAAAACACTCCATGGGGTCAGTCAGAGTCACGTTACCACTGACGGTCAGTCAGTCTGTCTGTCTTGGTGTCGAGCCCCAGCTGGGGCTCATGACCAGATGTTTCAATGTATCTTCTTATTTAACCAAGAGTCGGACATATAGAAAACATGTCACTGTCCGTATTGTTGTAGGCTTTGCCTAGCAACAGCTGTTTACTCACCATTGCTAAGTAATGATACTTGCGTGTTGAAAAAGTATCGAACCTTCTTTTTTCCCGCATAAACCAATGAAGTGTGGGAGGCTCCCTTCAGTGGTGATGTGGAGGGGACGNATATAGAAAACATGTCACTGTCCGTATTGTTGTAGGCTTTGCCTAGTAGCCGCTGTTTACTCACTTTGCCTAGCAA
The DNA here is from genome assembly GCF_002891405.2 of Cryptotermes secundus. Lineage (NCBI taxonomy): Eukaryota > Metazoa > Arthropoda > Insecta > Blattodea > Kalotermitidae > Cryptotermes > Cryptotermes secundus. The sequence goes on along the minus strand of NW_019729906.1, from coordinate 365,911 downwards.
CCACTGTTTACTCGTTTTGCCTAGCAACAGCTGTTTACTCACCATTGCTAAGTAATGATACTTGCGTGTTGAAAAAGTATCGAACCTTCTTTTTTCCCGCATAAACCAATGAAGTGCGGGAGGCTCCCTTCAGTGGTNGTGGGATATAAGAGATAACATGCCAAAGTTGCCAAAAACACTCCATGGGGTCAGTCAGAGTCACGTTACCACTGACGGTCAGTCAGTCTGTCTGTCTTGGTGTCGAGCCCCAGCTGGGGCTCATGACCAGATGTTTCAATGTATCTTCTTATTTAACCAAGAGTCGGACATATAGAGAACATGTCACCGTCCGTATTGTTGTAGGCTTTGCCTAGCAACAGCTGTTTACTCACCATTGCTAAGTAATGATACTTGCGTGTTGAAAAAGTATCGAACCTTCTTTTTTCCCGCATAAACCAATGAAGTGTGGGAGGCTCCCTTCAGTGGTGATGTGGAGGGGACGTTCATGCGCAGTCGTGAATTTTTTCCCGCCCGCAGAAAGCATCAGTCGCTGGCAGTCGGCCTATGAGTGAGGACGTGTAGTGAGCGCTCGTCGGATTCCAGTAAGGTGTAAAATGACGGAACAACATGAGCAGTGATATTGCATCAAATTTTGCCCAAAGCTTGGTGATACCCAAGTGGAAACCATTTGCAAGATTCAAGAGGCTTTCAGGGACGATGCCATGAGCAACTCACGGATAAAGGAGTGGTGCAACCGCTTCAAAGATGGCCGCACATCAGTGGACAGCGAACCGCGTTCAGGCAGACCCTCAACAAGCCGAAATGAGAATGTTACTGAGCAAGTGTGGACTTTGCTCATGGAGAAGCGTCGTATCACAGTCCGAGAACTTGTGAACGAGATAGGGGTAAGCATTGGATCGGTACATTCAATTTTGACCGAGGATTTGGGCATGAGGAGAGTGTCCACGAAATTCGTACTGAAACTGCTAACAATGGAGCAGAAGCAACGCCATCTGGAAATTGCACAGGACATGCTGGACAATGCAAACAGTAACCCCAACTTTCTGAACACCATGATTACAGGCGGTGAGTCGTGGGTTTATGGATACGACCCAGAAACCAAGATGCACTCATCACAGTGGAAACATCCGTCATCCCCGATGCCAAAAAAAGCACGGCAGGTCCGCAGCAATGTCAAGGTCATGTTGGCCGTTTTCTTCGACTCCCGTGGGGTTGTGCATCATGTGTACGAACCGCAAGGCCAAACCATAACAAAGGAATACTACCAGGAGGTCCTTCATCACCTTCGTGATGCTGTGCGTTGCAAACAACCGGATCTATGGGCAGCAAAAACTTGGCAGCTCCATCATGATTACGCACCCGCCCATTCTGCGCATCTGATTCAGACTTTCATTGCCAAACAACATCCCTGTGGTTTGTCAGGCTCCCTACTCTCCCGACATGTCTCCGTGTGACTTTTGGCTATTTCCCAAGCTGAAAATGCCACTGAAAGGAACCCAATTTGAGTCGAGGGAAGACATCATGCAGAATGCGACGGCCCAGCTGATCACCATTCCAAAAGACACGTTCCAGAAGTGTTTCCAACAATTGCGGAAGCGCTGGGAGAAGTGTGTGCATTACCAAGGAGACTACTTTGAAGGGGATTAGGGTTTTGTACCTCCAAATCAATAAATGTATTTCTGCTGACCAAAGGTTCGATACTTTTTGAACACACCACATACTAAAAAGTCACAAATTGTTGACCAAAGGTATCATATGGTCAAAATGGATGATGTGGCTTTTTTTAAAATTCTGCTAGGGACATTGTCTGTTGTAGGTAATCGTTGGATTCTTCCCATCTGGACTAAGACTCCACATAACCAGCCTCCACTGGATTACACAGAACTAGAGAAGTGTCCAGTGCCACCACAGCAGGTGTTTGATACAGCAGAAGTACCTTTGGAGTATATGGAATTAACACACAAGAAAGAGAGTGATCTGTAAGATTTGTAACATTAACATTTTTAAGAATCAAGATGTTTCATGTGTACTGGCCAGCTGTTACTGCACTTACAATGCTAGTGTTCTTGGGAGTAATTGTCATCATGCTCAAGTACGGACCACGCCTCTGCAAGACACGCCACACTGCCAAGCCCAATGAGTTCGACTGGCAGGATAAAACCTATGAACAGAAGGTCTCATATGCCTGATTCCTCTGTGCACCCAGTCTAAGGAAGGATGCTAGTTTGTTTAGAAACTTACATGGTATACAAGAGGAGTGCAGAGGCAAGAATTTTCAGACTGGATACAGTTATGAAGGGTGTAATATTATTGGTGTAGTAGTTTCTGGTATACCTGCAGCTTGTTTGATTTGGTAACTCGTTTAAATACCTCATAATAAAGTGAACCTCAGCATTGTAAACACACAATATATCCATGGGAAGGAGACAGTTCAGTAGAAGAATTTATACATATAACTTTTTTAACAAGATTGTTTCTGAAGTCCCAAATTCTGTGTGGACTATATGTATTACTGATGAGTACCAGAATTTCTAAACAAGGCTTTTTCTGCTGTAAGCATTGATTTGGTTCATCCTGGTTTGTCACATTAGCAGTAGTATAAAAGATTATCGACTCCATCCAGTGTGATTGATAATTGTGTTTTCCTTTTTAATCTTTCATCCTTGACATGTTAAGGTCGGAGCAACTATCTTCAGCAGGACATATCAGTACATGCGAAACCTACTGTTACAATGTGATTGGTTATTATAAAGACATATACAATGACCAGTCATATTGTAATAGTAGTTTTCGCATGTATTGACATGTCCTTCTGAAGATGGTTGCTCCGACTGAAACGTGTGAAGGATGACAGATTAAAAAGGAAAAAACAATTATCAATCACACTGGACAGAGTTGATAATCTTTTATATTATTTTAGTATTGAGTTTAAATATTTTCACAAATATGTACAGGGTTATTCATCAAAAATGCACCTCTTCTTGTGTTTGCTATCAGATATGCTATATGTAAGCCACCGCCACACAGAATTATATCTTGCTATTGAAAAATTAACTTAATACAGGTATGTAACAGTTAACTTCAGTACTTTTTATTTTAACCATTTATGAATCCTGATTTTATAGGACTTTAGATTCTCACAGCGCTGGTTATGAAGTGTTCTGTCTTTTGGGATATAATACGATGTAGCCTGTTGAAAGTCCGATGTTTCGGAGTAACATAATACCTCCATCTTCAGGGTTGAAGGTGGAATGTGGGTTGGCATTCATTGGACTACATGGTTCTGTATCCCAGAAGACAGAACTCCAGATTTTGTTTTTAACAAATGATTAAATAATTTTTTAGTGTTAACTGTACAGGATAATGAGGCTCTAAAGGTGGTATATATTATTATAAAAACAAAATTTTAAAACACTTTGAACAAGTTTGAATTGCTTTCATTACTATCTTGATAATAAATATAACTGCATTACAGCTGTATAAAGACACGGAACATTTTACCATAAAATGTAGTCTTGCTAAATTTTTGACTAAGCAGTGTTTAGAATTCTGTTGAAATTGTTTAGATTTACTTAAAGCTGCCCTTATAATGTAGGGAACATGTAGGAGATAGAAATGGTTATTATTTCATATATGCATATGGGCCAGCTCTATTACATGAGGCCCAGAGTGTTTTGGTAAATTTTCATTTTGATATGTTATTTTATGGATGTAAAAGGTATTATTTTTTATGGTTTTATATTAATACTCTACTGAAGTATTTTATGCTGAATTTTTGTAGAAACATAGGATAGAATCACTTCATTGAAATTAATATAAATTACTGAATCAGTTAGTAGTACTTCATGTATCTTTTCATATTTATAAAAATAAGAGACAGTGAATATTCGGCATGGCAGTAGGTTTTAAGCACAATGGATACTGTTTTAACTGGTTAGTAATGAATGTCACATGGTAGGTTACTAGCAAGTACACATTAATATGTGATGTGTCATTAGATGTCCAGAGTTTCAAGATTATATAGCTGATATTGTCTGCTGACTCATTCCAAGCTATAAACCCAATCAGGAAAGCAGTGCTGATAGATCTTAAGAAATCCTCCTCCTAGGTCAAAACAACATCCTCTTTAAAGTAACCATGAACTGCATATGACTTAGTCTCTTCCGTCCGTATTGAGTATTCTGTGTGATAAAACTTCCTAATATTAATGTTATATCAGTGAACAATGTTGGGAAGATGGATTGTTTTTAAAATGAAGTGAAGATATCTTGAAGTTAGTGGAACTGATTGTATTCCGTCCAGAAAAATTATAAGCATTTCTTACAATGCTCTGTATTATATAACAAGCAGTATTGGTCATGGAAGGTAGATCTTAAATCTTATGATTTGTCAGTTAAATCTAATCAAACTCATGCTAACTGAAAAATTGCCAGAATACTTCCCAAAGCTGAAACAACAAAAACACAGAACTTATTTTGCTGGTACCAAGAACATTGAATGTTATCAGTCCATATTTTAGTAAGTTCTCTTTCTCACCTTGTGTCTCTGTGCACTTTGGCTTGTTACAACAGCATGGCTGTGGCAATACTTTGCCAGTTTCAGAGGTAAGAGTTGTAAAAGAGATGATCCTTTATAACTAAAGAAAGGCCTATGTCTTGATGTTTGAGTTTGTTACAACTTTTGCGTAACTATTGATGATTTAGGCTGTCTCAGAGATGATGTGATAGATTACATGTTGAATATCTTTCTTGAATTCCATGTCCACTATTGCATTGAAACGATTATTTTCATTTTGTTCTCTTGTTCATTAATACAGCATAATGGCATTAATACTAGTGTATTTTATCAGTTTATTGTACTTTTATACATAAACCTATATTAAAATAAATACGCTTTTTATTGTTGTTCCTTCATCTAAAACTAAGATTTAAAATGTGTAAAGATGTAAATGTACACCTAATTCATCTTCATGGTGTAGTGCTTAAGCATAAGGACAACTCTGCTTTATATTATGTTGATAATGTGTAGTAGGTAATGACCAAAACAGTTATGACAGCTGTAGTGATCATTAAATTGAAAGAGGTTGGGGATTACCCAGTACAATCATAAGATAGGAAGCTCCATGATGTGAGTCTAGGTCAGGTTGACCTATTTTATAATTTTATGTTTCTAAATGAAGAACAGTTATTATGCATTTGAGCTGAATTGCAGTGGTCAATAAAATAATCAAATGTAGGTAGTTTCAGCTAAATCACATATGGTAATGGTGCTCCTATAGATTCCATAATGCAGCTATTATTGTAAGGTTTTCTCTCTTAAAGCAAGGAGTTTCTAACAAAATTCATAAGTCTGCTTTTGTATTGCACAGATTTAGGGTCTCGCAGATCTGTTACTATTACTGTTTATACAAGTTTACAGTGTGCATATACATATTTGTGAACCCAGGTAATTGCCTTTTCTGTGTCAAAGGCTAACAGTCCTACATATAGATGAATGGCGATCTTGCAAGTCTGCTTTTTTCTTAAGAAGGACAAATAATCTACAAATCAAAATTCTCTGCTGATTTTATCATAACAGCAGTAAAATGCTCATGTAATAACTGTAAACTATAAGGGATGTTTAACAATGACATTGAAGAGTGTATTGTGCTCACATATTTATTGTAATAGATGTCATCTGCAACAAGGAATAACCCCTTGTTTCTGCACATAACAGTCAGAGAAAGTGATGCATGTCCCAGCAGTGCACCAGATATTCGAGTCTTGTGGAGAATATATCAAGCTTAATGTGTTTGTACCCACTAATGCAACTTTACAATATGGGTATACATTCACTGTTACCCTATGGTCCAGAACTAACGAAGATGAATGCCCAGTGACAGGTCACCACCACCACGACTACTACTACACACCCTATGCATCTTGAAATGCCATAAACAAAAACACTCCACAGATTGTAAGATTTGAGGCTTTCACGGCGGTTACTATGAAGAAAGCAGTCTTCTGGGATTTGGCACCGTGTATATGTGGTGTTAACTGACGTTCCTCCGAAACGTCTGTTAACACCACATATACACGGTGCCAAATCTCAGAAGACTGCTTTCTTCACTCCATAGATTGTTTGGAAATGTCTTGCCCATCCATCATTTAGCCTGGATCATGCCCCTTGATATTTACACTTCTTTGGCTCACTAGAAAAGCACTTTAAAGGAAAATATTACTGGCATAACAGTGAGATCGAAGTGGAGCTGCACCAGTTATTGGAAAGGCTGAGCTTGCATTTATTCTATGTGGGCATCAAACAGTGGGACAAATTTGGTAATGGGCTGGCAGTTGTGTGTCCGTAAAGTAAATTATGGATACAACACTGATCACATCAAACCTGATGATGGAAACAGGTAAGACTCTGAAACGGCAAACATCAACTCTATGGTACTTACCCAAAAAGATTTATTTACTCCTTACTGTTTTGGGCATTTGTGTCAAACTCATAAATGCAAGCATAATGTAACACATCCTTAAATGTTAAGGGTAAAGTTGTCCCTCTGTTTAATTAAGCACTGTGCCATGAAGGTATAGGGGGGAGTTGATGTATACATCCACGTTTTGATCACAACAGTAGCTGGAGGTGAGTGGTCAGCTTCACGCCCCCGGCCGCTTTACCTTCGGACAAAAAGGCCACGGTACCCACTGCAAAGGAGGGTGGGTGAACCCCCAGAGCCAGTCTGGACTACGTGGAGAAGAGAAAATTCTTGACCTTATCGGGACTCGAACTCTGACCCCCTCGTCCGTCCAACCCGTAGCCAGTCGCTATCGGTCGTTATACCGACCATACCGACTGAGCTCTCCTGCGTCATCACATCGATATCACTCTACGAAGTTAGCACACGCGGATGAGTTTGACTCTGCTGCAGTAGGTAAATTTGTGACAGCAATGAATATTTGGAGGTAAATATTAATTTATGGTATTTTTTGATTAAGCAGTGCTTGGCAGTGTTTTTCGAAACATCTGTTTAGCGGTTTCGGCGGCGCGTGGGATTGAGTCGGAAAGTGTAATGTGGAATTTGGTTCTTATTTGTTAGCATACGAATTAATTGCCTCTCCCGTCTTTTATAATCATGTCGGAAGGTAATGCATAGTGAAACGTTACACGTTGTCGAGTTTTGTTAACAATTGCTGTGGAACTTCTTTTACTTGCGTTAAAGCATATTAAATTATTTTCTTCCAAGTCTTTTTTTCAGAATAATTTTAGTGGTGTAAAATATGTGTATAGTAAGGGAGCTTCTAACGCTTTGCATTTTGATTATAAACTGAGTATTAGTCTTGCACATGTTGTTATAAAGTCGGCATGTTTACAGTTTTACAGGTTTCTTGACCCCTAACCAGTTAATAAGGCAGTAGATGTTTTTTTAAGTTACTTGAACATATTAACAAACATTATAATTGCATACAAACCTAGGGGTAGAGAAATCTGAAGACTGCTGAAGTGGTGCCATGGAACTGTAACAGGCCACATTGTCTAATACATTATTTACAGTTTGAGATCCAATGGAATGCATGTTGAAGGTCGAAATTTATTAATGCTATACATTGTTTTAATCCTAAAAAAAATATTTTTGGTTATGTTGTACTGGGAATTCAACTCACTGTTCATCAGTTGTGGCCAAAATGCAGTCAAGTAATGAGGATGACTGCAACCTGAAAAACCATGTGTGCTGTTTCTCAGTGAAGATATCAGATTTCATTATGAGTTTAATGAGATTGTACGCTTTTCAGTAACATTGGAAGATATATGTGAATTACTGAATAAATCATTCACTGTAACGATACTTACAGTAGTGACACAGTGTCACTACACAGTTCAACTTTACTTACAGTCTAACATTTTAAATATGAAAGTATAATTTTAGTTAACATTGGTTTTAACATCTGGGAAGATAGTGAAAGCAGAAGAAAACCTGAATTTAGACATGGTTCCGGTAAGGAGTTTAAAATGATATGGACCTTCATAGCAATTTATTTTTATAATTTTTTTCTATTAGCCTAATATAGAGTTAACCTTGTTTTAAGAGTAATTTTGTTTTTATTTAAGAAATGGCAAAGAGTGAGGACATGTGGACTCCATTTAAAGAGTTGCAGACTATAGTGGAAGCAGTTGTTTCCAGACCTGTTCAAGGTGTACTCAAGCAGGTGGAAGGTATCCTTCGGAAACACAAACAGAATTTCATCGCCCTGCTTAAGAATCCAGTAAGACAACTTTTCTACAGTCATGCTACATAGTGATAGTACATGAACAGTCTGTCATTTCTGATTCCAGTCACTTTGCATGCATAAGGTTACTCAGTATTTGTGACTGATTCACATGCATTGATCAACACACATGAGGGCCTTTGTTTTACATACATGCAGCAATCCCTCTTCAGCTGTAGGTGTTACATTCCTGAACTGCATCACAGATGGTGAAACTGCATTTGACAAGAGGAATGCCTGGCAGGAAATTTGCGATTAGGGAAACCACAAAACAAACAAACAAACAAACTCCATGGTTTTAGTCTGCAAGCGAACTATACTGACCAAGTGACCACCGCTTGTCTGCAAAGTTAGTGCAAAAATCCTATTAACATTATTAAAGTCTAACGAGATTGTCTCTTCCATCTCTAAACACAAGCTGTATGTAATAACATGTTTAAAAATACATTAGATATAAAATTTAGAAAGTCACAAAATGATGCACAACATTGGTAAGCTAGAAGCTGGAAACTGGCTTTGTTCTGATGCTGTCAACATGTAGACTATAAAGCTTTGAATAGGAAAGGATTTGGAAGAAAGTGGTCATGGCCTAATTGAGGTGCTATCTTAGCATTTGTTTTCAAGGACTGAGCAAAACCTCAGGATAGCTGGTGTCCTGGGCAAACACAAGCATGGAGCATTACCACTCCCAGCCTGCTTGGCGAGATGCCATTACAGTTCTCCCAGCAATTGTGTGTTTCATGGTGTGTACTACTACCAGTGCTTTCCAAATAAAAACCGTGGGTACACAGAAACAAATACCATATCTGGCAAAATTGGATACAGGTGGAAGATTTTATACTTCAAATTCATGATTGGTAAAACTGCAGTTGGTGGAGGACTGCTGTGTATATCATCTGCCCTCTATTCTTAATAGATTGTCCTGAGAAAATCAAGCGTCTGATTTGTACAATAGATAACTTTTCAACCACACTTATGAATATTTGGTTTTGATTTTATGATGGTTAACTGATGGAATTTTGGAGCTGTGCATATAACATTTGACATGAAGGCAATTTATGACCTGCAAATTTTGAAACTTCTTTCTATTTATGTTGGAAAATACTGACTCTAATTGCACAAAATTGTAATTTGATGTTTTTGAAGGCTAATGAACTGTCAAAGCTAGATGTGTAGAATTCAGTATGGTAATAGTTTGTAAAATGTGTACACGTATTTTATGAAACAGTCTTTCGTGTTTGAAAATTCTAAATTGGTAAGTGTATGAACCTTTGAGGTTATGTTTTCAAAATAAATCAAAACCAACCTTCACTATATTTCATATTTCCCAATCTACTTTTGTTCACTGTCCTTCCATCCTTTCCTTGATCTTCCATGTGTTCATTTGTTGAAGATATCATCTCCATTCCCCGTCTAACCCATTATAACTTATGATTGATTGATTGATTGATTGATTTATTTCGTCACTGTAGATCATTGTACATGATATAGGACAAGTCAAGTTAATTCTGAAAATTAACAATTTAATATATGAGTAAGATTAAAATTACAATAGTTACAGTTGTTTACAGTTGATTACAATTTAGAATTAGTTAGATATTCTTATTTGTGGAGAATTTGATGGATTGAAGATGTGAGATTTGAGGGTGTGTAGGCAGTGACTGTGAGGTCTGCTGTCTTCTGGAATGTGATGCCATGTAATTTTGAGTTTACCAAGGTTTTGGAGGAACATAATGCCTCCATTTTCAGGGTCGGAGTGGAAGCTTAATAAGCTTAATAATGATCTTTAAGATACAAAAGAGAGCTATTAGAACTATAATGCAAATACAAAAAACAACCAGCTGCAAACAATATTTTAAATTGTTACATATATTACCTCTACCAAGTCTGTATATATATGAAATATTAGTTTACATGAAATCCAACTTGAATGTTTTCATCACTAATTCAGCAGTACACTCACACAATACAAGAAAAAAAGACAACTTATACATAGTTCCATGTAGGACGAGTCTGTGTAAAAACAACTTCAATAATATTGGACTTCGTCTTTTAAACCACTTGCCGCAATATATAAAGGACATACCAGCACTATACAAATTTAAAAAGACTTTGAAAACATTTCTACTTGAACATTGTTTTTATAGTATAGATGAGTTCTTCTTGTTTGGGGATAAATCCTAGTTAACATCAATATTACCAGATAATTCAAGAATAAGTGACTTGTTGAGCATATACCAGCATGCTATGAATGTATACTGCGCAGTTCTCTTCTGCTTAAAGGAATCAAGACACCAGGTTGGATGTGATAGAAAGGACATCATGAGATGGAGGGACGTCTACGTAGGCCGCTCAGAGAGAGATCGAGAATACCAGGCCATCAAGAAGGGCATCAGTCTGCTGAGAACATTACATTAGCTATCAATATCATTATTCTAAGGCCACGCCATAGCTTAAGCGATTAGTCGCTGGCTTCCCACCACTGTGATCTGAGCAAGTGGGATTTGTGATGGACAAAATGGCGCTGGGGCAGGTTTCCTCCGAGTACTTCGGTTTCCCCTGCCAATGTTCATTCCATCAAATTCTCCACAAATAAGAATATCTAACCAATTCTAAATTGTAATCAGCAGTAAAATTGTAACTATTGTAATTTTAATCTACTTATATATCAAATTGTTAATATTCAGAATTAACTTGACTTGTCATATATCATGTACAATGATCTACAGTGACGAAATAAATAAATCAATCAATCAATCAAGCTGCTTGCCTGGCAAGTGAAAGGGTAAGTGTGTCTGCTCTGTTTTGTTTGTGAAATATGCAGTCAGTAGTTACAGTTTTTTTCTTTTTAGCCAAAGAGTGCCAAGAGTCGTGAGGAATTGCGCAAAGGGATTACTGAAGGCATTTCATTTCCTGGCATTGGACATCAGATTTTGTCTAAAGAACTGGTGGATGAAGCAATCATCATATCAGATATGTATGAACTGAATGAGTATATGGCTCTGGATCTTCTTTGCACTGGTAAGCCATTAACTGTTGTTTTGTTTTTTTTTACTTGTCCTGTCTTTGCATTAAATTTTAGTTAATGATTGTTCTGGACTACTGTATATATCCTAAACACAAGAAGCGTTAATAGGTCAGGCAAGTAAGTTTAGAGACTAATTTTTTAAAAATTTATTTCAAGAGCTGCAGATGTTAGCAACCTAGAATTTCAAAGTAATGTCCCTCCAGTTCTTTACAATTTTCCAGCTGATTCTGCTTTAATCATGCTACAGATGCCACCTGCCACCACACATGCACACCCATCTACAGAACTTCTCCCTGATACACATGGGTGCACTACTGCTGCTGCCGCCACCACCACAACTTATCTTTTTTTAAATAAATAGGACAAGTCCATGATTTATTTAAACCGTCCTGCAGTGCATACACTCATTTATCTCCTTCTCTACCCCGCACTACATGCTTCGGCACAATAATGCCATCTTCAGGTGCTTACTTATCCACGCCAAACTAGTTCACTGCATGCCTTGTTCTCATATTAAAATAACCAAAATATGTATCTATCATATACATTGTCAAACGTTAAAAATATTAAAATTGTTCAGGATACCACATCGCTACGTTGTGACAGTATACTGACAGTATAACACACGCAGTCACAGGAGCAAGACACAACAAAAGCACAACACACACAAGATAGTGAAGGAGTGCTCCAACAGAGGAGAATGGGCGTGACTGGCGTAGTGAGGTGCGACGTAGTGATGTGGTATCCTGAACAATTTTAATATTTTTAACGTTTGACAATGTATATGATAGATACATATTTTGGTTATTTTAATATGAGAACAAGGCATGCAGTGAACTAGTTTGGCGTGGATAAGTAAGCACCTGAAGATGACATTATTGTGCCGAAGCGTGTAGTGCGGGGGAGAGAAGGAGATAAATGAGTGTATGCACTGCAGGACGGTTTAAATAAATCATGGACTTAAATCAGTGCAACAGGATGCTAAAATATAACATTAGAAATAGGACAAATGTTTCTTGGATGAATATGAATCTCATATTTCTGTTTGTATATCAGAAATTTAGTACTAAGTCCCAGTGTTTTCATAAAGGTGCACTAAGTAACAGAAGTAATTTTGTTTATAACATATTCACTACCAGTAAATCATTCTAAAGAATTTTTGTTGTGTATAGTGTTTGTGCGTGCTTTCAAATGAGAGAGAGAGAGGGAGGGAGGGAGGGAGTAAAAAGGAAATGCTGAATTTACATGCAGAAACCATCCATGTGGCTACATATTTTCTTAATTTGAAGTCTTATTCTCAGAACTTAGCTGCATGTTTTAAATACATTATTTTTGTTTTATGGAAAAAGTGTTGGTGAGATGTACTGTTGCCATCAGAAACGAATTACTGTGAATGATATTATGAACATTGTCAAGATGAAAGTAACTTCCTATGGGACACAAAAGGCAGTTTTAAAATAATACAGGTATATCTTTTTCTAAGCCCAACAACAAATGCCATATCATCCTGGACTGACACGTGGTTTGGTAGCAGTACTGCTATATTATGATGGCCGTAAATCAATTACAACAGCACTTCGTGCACTTGTTCAGGCCCGGAGAGGCATCTCTTGGACCTTAGAGTCTTCTGAAGAAGTGGTGACGTACATTACTCAGTACACCCAAGAGCTTATGGAATATGGCCTCATCAATAAGATTTTAGGTAAGTGGAGCAGTTGGATTTTGAAGCTTTCTGAGGTTAGTTCATATTACGGGATTTTGCTGGTACCCATCTACTGGAGTGCATGGTAGCATAACCCAGAAAACCACAATAGAAATCTTCATTATCTTATATCTGTTGAATGTTTCATATGTGAGTACCTCTTCCATCTACAATAAGATGGACTAATTAATTTGAGATGCACAGTGTAAAGTTTCTCATTGGAAAGTTAATAGAAGGCTAATCATAAACATGCAGTACTCTGTTAAAATGTATTTAAATTCGGTAGTGTGATGAGTTCAGTTCAAATACCAATGTATCAGGCATTTACTAAGATATTTTAAAAGTAACAGTTCTTATGCCAGTTGTACAGTGTCATATACATAAATTAATAAATACGGAGAATTATAAACTTACAAGGCGGGTGTCAGAAATCTGCTGGCGCACTTGCCTCAGGTCGCTAAATGGAGACTGGTGGTTAGCACAAAGGTGTTTTTAAGAAGCATACTGCAGGATTCAAGGAGAATTGATTTTGTTATTTGGCTGGTATATTTAAGTTACATTTCTGTACATGAATGAAAATAAAACAATGAAAACTTGCTGTTGTAAGTATTGAACCTCTTTTGAGGAAACTAAGTGTTTTAGTTCGATTGTACTGCTTATTGTGGTTAGCCGAGTGATAGGGATGAGATTTTAATCTGTAGGTTTCAATGTGTTGATTTTTCAACTTAATGTGTGAATCCGTTGTATGACAGTCCTTTACTGCGGTTCAGTAGAAGAGTTTCATTTTCTCCTGCCCTGACCCAAAAGAAGCCATTGTTACATACTGTGGATAGTGGACATCATAGCAAGGTACAAGGTGCAAATGTGGAGCAAGGCATCTAAGAACAGGAAATTTTGAAATATGCAGTTAGAAACATATATTAATTTTTATGAACTACTTGCTACATGTTTGTGAACTGTTATGAAATATGTAGGATTTGAGGTTTATAGCGGTGGTTATGAAGAATACTATCTTCTGGGATATAACGCTTTGTAGTCCATTGAAAGTCCACTGACATTTTGGAAGAACATATCGCCTCAGTCTTCAGGGTCGAAGAAGCAAGAAACCAGCATGAAAGCAGGTGGCAAGCAGAGTTTATTTTTTGACCCATATGGTGCAGGTGATATGTTCCTCCAAACTGTCAATTGGCTATGAATTCACTACACAGTGTTATATCACAGAAAATTGTTCTCTGATATAAAGTACTATATTGTATTTAAATTGCAGTGTTCTGCATTATGATGTGTAGTCTCATAGGTAGTTACAGTGTTTTCAAAAAGCCTTCTGTCTCCATTTTCACTTCTACCCTGAAGACAGGGGTGTCAGATTCCTCCAGAACATCTGTAACTTCCAGTGAGACTACACAGTATCAAAACACAAAAGGACCCAAATTTCTGCCACTATGAAAACCACAAATCACATTATATTTAAAACTTCTCAGTAAACAGGTTTTATATTTGTTTCATTGAAAATTTCACACAATTGGGAAAAAATATACTTTTATATATATGTATTCCATTCAGAGTTGCTGCAAACACTGGACCTGTCAAAGGAGATTGAGTTACTGCAGCAGAACCGGGCACTTGGTGGTCCTCGTCATCACCGTCAAGTGGAAGACTTGTTTCTAGGCATTCGGCAGACACTTGCAGATGTTGTCTATTACTGGGCAGCCCAGTGTGGTCTCCCCAAGGACCCTACCTTCAAGTATATAAGTCTTAGATTAAATACTGGTTTTAAAATATAAAATGTTTTGTCCAGTTCTCTCTAGTAATTTATTTTGAGTACACTGTCAGCTCAACCTTAGAAATATCCATATGAAGTACCTATAATGCATTAGAAAATAATAGTGCATGAACATGTTTATTGCAATGCTGTTATGGATTAATACAAATTTCACATTAATTATTTAACTTATGTTAGTGGAATGTCTTATGCAAAGCCTGTCATTTTACACAGTATTGAGCCAATTTCATCAACCTGCATTCTTACAACCTGTTTCCCTAAGATCTATCTTAATGCTTTCCTTCTGTCTTCTTGGTGATATTTTAAGTCCAATTGTTACCCTGAGCACATTATTTTTTTAAAACTTCTAATTTATGTTCTTGCCTTGTAGTAGATTACATTTCACTCCTTTTCCAAAATTTGCAGGATTGATCATTCTCTTAATTTTGTGATCCTCTCATCTTTGTTATTGGTGTTCCCAGACAAATTTTTAATCATGCTTACAGGTTGATAAATCATTTGAAAACTACAACTCTGGAGGAAGATGCTGCAGGAGGGATTGATAGTGTGACCCTTGGCCTGGTAATGGCTTTGATGTATGCCCTCGATTTGAGCATTCTTCAGCGACGAGAGGATGGAGAAAGTAAGTCTGTGATATCATTTGAAACTTGAATGTTGTTCCATCTTTTTATAGTCAGGACTCCAGAAATATGCTTATTCACTTACCATGAATTGACAGTGACTGGCGGTGAGTGTCAATCACAGTGGCAGCACGCTATAAAGTATGTCTGTGTTTGCGAAGGTAGCAACCTTGCGATGGGCTGATCCCCCATTCAAAGAGTCCTACTAACTGTTAGAGGATTAAAAAACTGGAGTGAAACAAAGTGTTTTGTGGATGTCATATGCTCCAAAGTGAGAGCAACAGGAAAAAGAGAAATAGATGGTGAGTATTATAAAAATATCTCTTTGACTATGGGCAAGTGAATTTGATTATGTGGCTATTAGAATGAGATTGTATTACTGGAGTCATTAAAAGCCTGCATTGAGAGGTCATCAGGAGTTGAACCCTTGACCTGTCAGCTTGTGGCATAGTGTCACAACCAACTATGCTAATGCATGCAAATTACGGCATAGATCACCAGGTTGTTTAATTATTAATATATGACTCCTGCTCTCAGTATATTTGTAGAAGAATAGGCATAAATTCTTGTGATTGTTTTTTATTCTTTGAATATAAAGAGGTGTACATTTTACAAATGGTACTTTGCAGGAGTTCCACAGAAAACTATTAATCCTTAGTGAGTCTGTTGTACACATATTAACCCCAAGGCTTCATACTTAATTCTGCTAGTGTAGTGTATAAGTTTGTAATGCAAGTAGAACATAAGACTGTTATTTCTTGTTACAGAACTGGTGCAGAAATTGCCACTCATAGCAGAACCAGACTTTATCACAGGTTTGATACGTGAACTGTCCCCTTCTGGTAGAAGTTGGGAATGCTCAGGCCTACAGGCATTGGCAAATCTTGCCTGGGGTCTAGCTTTGGCCACTCTTCATATGGCACCCCCACATCTCCATCCAGCAGAAGGTAAGAAATATGTGATTAATGTTTTGCAGTTAATGACCCGAATTATAATACAGTCAACTCTCGATTATCCGGGGGCGGATTAACCGGTTTGCGGCTTAACCGGGGCTTTTTTTTTTAAGTTTATATGTTGTTTAATATTCATTCACTTTTGTTTCACATGGTGAGTTTAACACTATTTTCGCACTAGTGTGAACCGAGCTCTGCATTATTTCGTCCCGTTATGCGAACACAATGTTCTAGGGTGGGGGTGAAAGAATGCAAGAATTTTTGGAAAGTTTCAAGGACAAATACACCGCCCCAGGTTATTTAACGGTACCATCTCAGTGTGAGAGTGCATTGTGAAAGTAAGTATCAGTTTCTTAATATAGATCTTCAAGTGCGTTAGCAAAATGTCGGGGTTTAAAAGGAAGCGTGTTGTGTTAAGTATTCAACAGAAACTTGAAATTATCAATCAGCTGGAAAAAGGAGCTGTAGTTAAACAATTAGCAATGCAATACGGTATTGGAGAACAAACTGTTCGTGATTTGAAAAAACAAAAGAATGAGTTAATTTCCTTTGCTTCGTCTTCTAATTCAAGCGGAATGAAGAAGAGAAAAACCATGAAGAAATCAACATACGATGATCTCGACAAAGCGATGCTGACCTGGTTTAATCAACTAAGGGCACAGGGAACAACAATAACAGGACCAGTTTGTGCTAAACAAGCTAAATATTTTTTCGAAGCACTTGAACTAGAAGGGAGTTTTGACGCTTCTTCCGGTTGGCTAACACGTTTCAAGCAGCGTCATGGAATACGAGAAATCAGTATTCAAGGTGAGAAATTGTCAGGGGACTTGTCAGCATCAGATCAATTTTGCACCAATTTTGATAGTTTTGTGAAAAGTGAAAATCTGCTGCCAGAACAAATCTATAATGCCGATGAAACGGGTCTTTATTGGAAATGCTTGCCAACCAGAACATTGGCATTTCAAAATGAAAGACAGGCTCCAGGTCACAAATCCAGTAAGGAGAGATTGACAGTCTTGTGCTGTTCTAATGCATCAGGAACACACAAACTAATACCAGTAGTTATCGGCAAAGCGAAAAGACCACGCTCTTTTAAAGGAACAGTAGCTTCAAGTCTGCCTATCCATTATTTTAACCAGAAAGTAGCTTGGATGAATAGAGCGATATTTAAAGAATGGTTTGATTTTAAATTCGTGCCTCAAGTTCGTGACCATCTAAAATCCCAAGGCCTACCTGAGAAAGCTGTGCTCCTCATTGACAATGCGCCCTCACATCCTAACGAAAGTCTCCTGAGGTCAGATGATGGAAATATTTTTGTGAAATATTTTCCCGCTAATGTTACCGCACTTATCCAACCAATGGATCAAGGAGTTATCTCAAGTATGAAGAGAATCTACAGATCAAATTTGCTACAAAAGTACATCGATGAAGGCAATGATCTGACGTGTTTCTGGAAGTCCTTTTCAGTATTAGATGCCATATACGAGATTTCAACAGCGTGGGATACAGTAAAGCCATCTGTATTGAAAAATTCATGGAAGAAACTGATGCCTTTCATCACTAATGAAGATGACGAAATCCATGGATTCACTGGATTCAGTGAAAATGAGATAGCCATAAAATTGACAAAAGTGGCTAACCAAGTTCATGGTGGTGAAGAAGTCAACGAGGAAAATATAAGAGAGTGGTTTAACTGTGACTCGTGTGAACCGGGCTTCGAAATGTTAAGCAGTGACGAAATCGTAACTTCAATGGGGGTGCAGCCAGAAGAGCGGGAAGAAAGTGAGAATGAGGAAGAGGTGGACAGTGTTGCCAGTAAGAAAGTATCACATGGTGCTGCGCTTAATCATTTGGAATCCTTACTAGACTATCTTGAGAGTGAAGAGGACAGTTTATTAAGTGACAAGCTAATATTACGTAGGCTTCGTACGGATATCCGTAAAAAGGAAAATGCCGCGAAAAAGCAAAAGACAGTATTAAATTATTTTAAGTGTTAAGTGTGACCGTAAAAAGTGCTGGATGTTGTTGAACAGTGATTGAAATAACTAATTCATACTGAGTGTAATGTAAAGAAAGTATTAAATAGGCCATGAGATGACATAGAAATGAGGATGAATAAATTTAAATACAGGTAGGTCTATAGTATTATGAAGGTATTAAAAGGTAAAAGGTAAAGTTGTTCCTCTGCTCAACGAATTAAGCCCTACGCCATTAAGGCGTGTGGGGGAGTGGATGTATAGATCCAAATTTTCTTGACCTCGGCACTAGTTGGAGGTGAGTGGTCAGCTTCACGCCCCGGCCGCTTTACCCCCGGGGAAAGAGCCCCCGGTACCCATTGGATAGGAGGTTGGATGGACCCCAGAGCCGGTCTGGACGATTTGGAGAAGTTAAAATTCTTGACCCTACCGGGACTCGAACTCCGACCCTTCACAGTCGTCCAGCCCGTATAATAAAATTTGGCTTAACCGGGTTTTCGATTAACCGTGACTTCCATCCCCACCATTAGCCCGGATAATCGAGAGTTGACTGTATGTTCAACTTACCTGGCCTCTGCCTGTATCATTAATGATAAAGGAATCCATTCCAGAGGTAGGAGCACCCATTAGGAGGACTCTGCTACCTGATTACAAGGTGTGGCAATAAAGAAACCGGATTCATGCTCTAACCCTTTATTAAAAAAAAATCAGACAGTCGAAATGTTATCCCCTTCAATGTAGTCCCCTCCCCGATCCCTACACCGCTCCATGCGAATTTTCCACTGTTGGAAGCAGTGCTGCAGGTCATCTTGTGTTATGCTCTTCAAGAGTTGCGTCGCTTTTGCTTTCACTGCATCCACGGACTCGAACCTGGTCCCTTTCAGCGCAGACTTGATTTTTGGGAAGAGAAAAAAGTCGCACGGTGCTAGGTCCGGAGAATACGGTGGATGTTCCATCACTGGAATGTTGTTTTTTGCCAAATACCTCTTCACAGATAGCGCGTTGTGTGCTGGCGCGTTGTCGTGATGAAGAACCCATGAGGCATTCTTCCACATGTCTGGTCTCCTTCGTCGCACACGTTCACGGAGGTACGTCAAAACATTTTTATAATAAACCTGATTGACAGTCTGACCTTCAGGCACCCAATCAATGTAGATTACCCCCCGGATATCGAAAAAAACAATCATCATTGCTTTGAATTTGGACTTGCTCATGCGCGCTTTCTTCTTCCTAGGGGATTTGGGGCTCTTCCAATGCATGGATTGTCGCTTAGTCTCTGGATCATATTGAAGAATCCAAGTTTCGTCACACGTAATTACGTTTTGGAAGAAATCAGGATCATTTTCAATGTTTTCAAGAGTGTCAACACAGCAATTCACTCGATGTTCCTTTTGCTGGGGGGTAAGGATTTTTGGCACCACTTTAGCACACACCTTTTTCATGCCCAGATCGTCGTGCAAAATCTGTCTAACACTTTCCTTATTGATGTTCGTAAGTTCAGAAATTGCTCGAATGCTCAGTCGACGATCTCTTCGAACAATTCTAGCGACCTTCTCCACATTCTCTGGAGTTTTCGCAGTGGGAGGACGGCCCGATTTTGGATCGTTCCCGACGTTTTTCCTACCCTCCATAAACTTCTTAAACCACTCGAAAACTTGCGTGCGAGATAGACACTGATCACCATATACTTCTGTCAACAAATTGTAAGTTTCAGTGGCAGATTTTCCAAGTTTTGTGAGGAATTTGATGTTAGCACGTTGTTCTGCATTAGCACTCAGCATTATTCCGACGGAGCTCAGAAACACGATCCGCTTCTAACAATGGTCGCGGCCAGACTAACCGATGCACGTGAATGAAACTTTGTGTGACGGTAGAGGGAAGTCCAAGGGTCAATGCCCTACCCTCCTCTTCGTCAATGACGTGGCCGGAAATGAGTCATAAAAGTAATCCGGGTTCTTTATTGCCACACCTTGTATATACAAAATAACCTACAGATAAAATGGGTATCTAGTGTTTTTACATTCACAAAATGTTACCTTTGGTTAGAGGTGAGGTAAGAGGGAAGCTTGTGGAAAAGTATGTGCTGGTTTTGGTCAGTCTCAAACCAGAGACATTTAGCATAGGAATCTAATGATTTTACCTGTAGGCCAGCAGGTCAAATTCTGGCAGGTATTGCCAGATGCATGTTCATGAGAAGGTAAGCTGGAAAGTATGTTCACATCTTTTTCTACAATTGGCCCTGCTGCTGACTGCAAACAGCCATAAGGATGGAAACGCCCTATTTCTCTAGTGTCTTATTTGACCGTCAAGGTTCTCTTCTTTCCCAATACTAGTGGCATGAACATGGCCACTCTGCTTGCCACATGTATTTGGGGACTGAAGGTGTCAGAGGTGAGGAAATATATCATGTATCATCAGCACAATATGGTGACCATGTTTGGCTATAGAAAAGCACAGATAGATTGACATGTTTAGAAATGACCAAACTGGTGTCACTGGTAAAGTATTAGAGTGCCTGTCCAGATTGACCACTGAAAGGGACACCGAACAACTTCATGTGCTAGTTCTCGACAACCGGCAAGAGATTTCTAATGAGGTAGCCAAACGTTTGCAGGCTAGCCATGGATCTGCCCGAGGAGTTGCATTATTATTGGTGATTAAACATAGATCCCTTACTATTAGCCAGAGAGCAAATATTAAATGAGTACAGAACAAGAAGGTCTGATGCCCCATGTGAAAAAAGAGGTCCAGATTTCAGCCAGAAGTTCGCACTGATTTGAGATTTGCAAACAGGAATCCTTGAGCATTATCAGGAAAGGGATGTGATCATTTATGGTTAGCATTTCAGTGAGATGCTGCTTGATAGGCTGAGGCTGATGATTCAGAATGAGCACAAAGCACAACTCAAACGGTATTGTCCCTATACTGCTGCTCACACTCTTGAAACACTCAGCAGTATGCTTTGAGATCTTAAAACATATGCAATACAGCCCTTATCTTGCACTGTCAAATGTTTAAGGGGCTGTCATTTTGTCAGCATGTAAAGTTGAACAAGAGCATCATATTGGCTGTGTTACAATACAGATACTTATTGCCTGAATAGTTAATTTTTAATTTTGCTTCCAATGTTATTTGTGACTACTAGTATGCAACAGTCATGTTAACCCATCCTCCAAGGCTTGCTTTTCACCTTTTCAGTACTTCAGGGTTTGTATATACCAGTACTTCCATGAGCTAAGGTATTGGTTTCCAGTAAGAAATGTATGAATTTCTTTTGTGAGGAACCTGTTTCATGAACATAATACACATCAGTTAAGAATGAATAAATCAAATTAGGGCAGACTGCGGTTCTTTGGTAGAAAATAGCCCCTTACAAATTTGGAAATTTAACTTTGTTTCTTACCAATATTCCAGGTATTGTTGATGAAGATGATTTGCTTGTGGATGCAGCTATTGACTTGAAAGTGTTTGACTTTCTTCATCATACAATTCTAGAGAATGAGGCCATTTATAAAGAGGTATGATATTCGGTTTAGCTCATTTCTTATTAAGTACATCATTCAGATATGTAGTTTGTTTGAATTATTACTTCCATTAGCACTAAAATAGATTCACCATTCCTTATTTTAAACACAAGGCATGCACGTTATTTCTTCTAATTACAAGTAAATGATATTAAATCACCTAGGCACCTAGCAGAAAATACCATACACCTGATTATATAAGTTATATCTCCTTCTCCTCTAATAGCCCTAAAAATACAGTGCATTTTATACAAGGGAAGTAGTAATGAAAATGAGGTGATTAATAGAACCACGGTTAACTTTTGGGGTTTGTGCTTTTTGGGTACAAGAAAACGCATCGTTGCTGGGATTATTACTTGAAAATTCAGCACCTGGTGAAAGAAATAATATTGCACTACTGCCAAGATGCACCACAGATATTAGTATTGCAGAAATGGACCAAGAAGAGCCAAAAACCCAGTATCACCTCTCTGAGGAAAATACACAATTATATATTAACTGAGAAGGCAAGAAAAATGAAGAAAAAAAAAACGATATTTTAGAAATTAAAATTTGTGATCCTCCTTCCTAGGGGGCACACGGTAGCATAGGTGGTTGAGGCAGTGTGCTACAAGCTAGAAGGTCACGGGATCGAATCTTGAGGTGGATTTTTTCAATTCACCTAATCCTTCCAGCCGCTCTATGGCCCTGGGGTCAACTCAGTCTCTAACAAAAATGAGTTCCAGGAATATTCTTGGGGGTAAAGGGCGGCCAGTGCGTAAGGCTGACAACCTTACCACCATCTATGAGCCGATTATCTAGAAAATGTGGGAACCTCAACATCTCACAATCCTAAGGGCCTTCATGGCCTGTTACAGGGATATCTTTACTTTACTTTTTAATCCTCCTTCCTAAACCACTACATATCCTATACACCAGGAAATATGGTAATATCAATCACAACAGAAGCATGAACTACTGAACATCGTGGTTAAGTGATTAACATTGTTTTATGTTCAGGAGGTCCTAGATTTGAATCTTTGATTGATTATCCTGACCTGCCTCACATGTGGCTTTTACAAAGTTTTATTTGAGGTTCTCGTAGAACAGGAACTGAAAGAAGCACAATGATAATGTCAATAAAATTCACCTTCAAGTTAAATTACCAGGTTGTTTATATTGACTAAAGTTTCAAAATTTTTTAGGGTAGTGCAGTGTAGTTAGCTGAAAAGATCTGTTTGCAGTGTGGTTAAATCTTTTTATATCTAATGGAAGACGAAAAGTAAAAAATTTGCTTTTGTATTCTCACTTAATGCTGCTGTGTACTTGTTTTGTGTTCCAGGAATTCTATATAAGACGGCTGCATTGCTTGTTGACTGACTTTATTGTGTTGATGCCTCTAAAGCTGAAAGAACTTCGCAACAGAGCAGATGAGACTGCTCGTACCATGCAAGTTTACACCCATGTAAGATATGCAGCATAACTGTGGTGCAAGATAAAGAGAAGTATTCTGAGCATATAACATTTAAGCTTTCATCAGTACTGCAGTACCTGGGAATTTTATGTCATAAATTATTTTGAGAAATCTGAGCCACTTCTGTTTGGAAGGAGGGACTTTCTCATTTCCTGGGGTGCCATTTAGGATTGTGCTGGCTCTGTCCCAAAATTGACAAGATGAAGCATAGACCTCAAGGTCTGTTTGTGCAAACAACAATACACAAATACCATATTTACCTGAGTGGAAAACAACTCCGAATCTAAGGCAGCCACCCACTAAGAAATATGTCTGCACATAAAGTGCAATTTAGTATTAATTTCACACAGTTATTACAAGCATATGAAAGATAATTAATATCTGGAAATATGTTATACAGTAGTCGGTTCTTTCTTTCTCGTATTTAGCCTTTCACTATTCCCAAATTTGTTACCTTTGCTGTAATATCTCTTCTTGCAAAGTTACAGCTACTGATTCATGATGCCATTGGTTCTTTGGGCAAGCTTTTCATGTTAGAGGCTTCTGGTATTTGGTATTGATCACTGAAATGGGGAGGGAACTTTTATCACCCCAAGCACTCAGACCACTGCTAGGTCCATTGTGCACCCCCAGTTTTACAAGGGTTCTTCAAAAGAGCCCTGTCCTCAATGCTGGAGCCAGAGCCTTTTGACTAAGGCCCTGCTAGCATCCTGATCTTGAAACATATTTCTGTCTCTCTTTGTCACTTGCTTCGCTGACAGCACAGTGTGACTAAAATGTTAGAATTTACCTCATCCTAGAAACATCAACTGCTTAAAAGCCTAAATGTTTAAAAACATCAGTCAGTGTAATCTGTGGATATTGTACTGCATTTGGTTTGTAGAGTTTTGAACGACTTCATGCAGCAAGATCCCCCCACCCCCTTCAATCTTTCTTTTATGTTGGACATAGGTTTCAGGCTAAATTGAAAGTACGTAGGCCTATTTAAATGTTTATGTAGAGTCAGAAGGGAGCGTTATCACCTGTAATGAACTGGAAAGAATGTAGAACAAAGTCATTGTGGCCTGTTTTAAGGTATATACCTGGCAGTTGTCAGGAATGACCATTGAAAACCATGACAATCTTCAATTACAATAGGTGACCTATAAATAGAATATCACACTCTATAATATTGGAGACACTCGTGCACAGTGATCACTAGAATACACGTAAAGTGGTGTTCATGCAAGTATAAAGTTTCAGTCTCTGTATGTTAGATTTCCATATTATAGTGTGAAAATTATTTTTTGAACTGTTTTGAACAGGAGGGATTGGAGCCACCATCTCATCTTCCTCGGCACTATGAACATCTCCTTATTACTATAGCTAAGTTGTACAGGTGCACCCACACCACTGAGCGTTTGAACTTGGATTTAGTATTGGATTATTGGAATTCATCTGTTGTCTTGCCTCCAACTTCAGCTGGATCCACATCATACCACTTTCACTCATCATCCAGACAGGTCTGCTGCCATTATGAATTGTTGCTAGCATTGTAGAGGACCTATAAAGTTGAATGCAAAGTTTGAGAATAATTTAATAAATTTTAAGTAGAGATAATTTAGAATTTAAAACACCAGATGGTTTCATATATATATATATGTGTGTGTGTGTGTGTGTGTCTGTAGATAGGCACACCAAAATTCTGTGGTTATTTTTTCATGTGCTGCTTCTGTTCTTTCATTGTAATGCTCCTGGAATGACCGTTTTTGCCCATTATAAATGCAACTGCTACCAGAATGGAACTTTTTTGGCTTTCTGAAGAAGGAATTTTCTTTATTTGGGATTCTTTTAACAACCTTCATATGTCCATATGTTGGTCTTCTGGTTCACTTTTAGGCATCAGTATTATAGGCACAAATTGGCCCAATTTTGTGAAACTTGGTGTAAGCAGTGTGCCATTGGAAGCACCTCTTCTGTACAAACAAGGGTGGCCATGCAAACTTGTGAACTATGTAAAATTGGTTCATCATATCCCCACAATACTATCAGCATCAGGATTTTATGCACAGGTTTCCAGGTGCTGGATACTTGTTCTCCATGCAGGGCTCATTGAAATGACAGTTGTTTTTTTTTTCTTTTCTTTTCTTGCTGCAGACATCTCTGTCCAAGTTTGTAAGTGGGTGTGCTGATCTGTTGCCACCATTACTCTTTGTGCCATACATGAAGATGTTGTGCAGCCTCGCATCACACCCACAGGCTGCTCGGCATGCTTTCAATCTGCTGAAGCAAAATGTTCTAGGAAATTCGGTGAATGTCTCTTGGGATCATTTCTTCCAGTCACTGAACAGGTACCCCATAAATATTTATTCATTGGTCTTACAGGTAACTATTCTAAGACATGCATAAATCTTCATCATATTAAACATTTTGGAAGATGTCTGCACAAATATTCTAGTGATATGAGATACAGTAGCAGTGTATTTATCTAAACTAAACAACTCTTTGATTTAGGTCACGATGGTTCAGAACTACTGCCATAAATTTCTCCTTTAAATCCTCCCCTCTACATCAACACATTATGTTATTCAGTCTTTCTCTCTGTCTTTCAAGATGCTGCTTTCCAAGACATTTTTCCCCTCATTATAAATGTATTAT
This sequence comes from Cryptotermes secundus, assembly GCF_002891405.2. Taxonomy (NCBI): domain Eukaryota; kingdom Metazoa; phylum Arthropoda; class Insecta; order Blattodea; family Kalotermitidae; genus Cryptotermes; species Cryptotermes secundus. The sequence goes on along the minus strand of NW_019729906.1, from coordinate 339,986 downwards.
TCATTTACACTTGAACCTCCATTTAATGCTTGTGTTGGGGCAATGGTTTTGACCAAAAAAAAGGAAAACCATACATGGTAGGAACTTGACGTAGGTGATTAAGCTGGAAATACAGAAATTAATTTTAAATGGCAAAGAAACATGTTGTTAAACATGAAATAGGGATTCTGTTGTGCAGAATATCCTCTTCTGGACTTTGTATCCAGCTTATGAGGACCACTTAATATGTCTGTTGTAGGTATGTATTCTTGTTGGCATTTTACAAGTACAGTAGAACTTGGTTATAACGTCATCAAAGGGACCTAAAAATAGTGTCGTTATAAACGAATGTCGTTGTAACCAAAATGGGCACTTCCACAGTAGCCTTATGTTAGTCACGTAAAAATCTACCAAAACCGAGTTAAAATGTTGCATTTTTTAGTGAAATACATAGTTAAGTACAGACTAACGTAACATTAACGTGGAATTGACCAAATGTGTAATATCAAAGACATATTACAGCGCTTTTCACTGACAGTACACACGATATTTCACGAATCACTTTAACTTTCTCTTCAATGCTTAAAACTTTCCTTTTCATTGCCATGTTTTCGCTACTGCACTTCTCTGGGTTTAGGCAGGAACACTATAGGGTAAGCAGACAATGTGAGGTCCTGTTAGACGAGATTCTAGGAAAGGAATGCAGTTAACAACCTGCTGCGTCCTCTTGCACTATTCACGCAGTCCCACCCCACACCCTTGTTTTTGTATAAAACCCACGCTCCTCTTGCAGCCCGCGGTCGTATTCTTCCAGGACAGTCACATCAGCAAGTAGAGAAAGTGAGGGTGGGCAGACACATCGAACTTTCCCACGATATCAGAGAAATTCAGGAATGAAAATGACGTTACATACGAGGTTGATGCATTTGTGCATGTCGTACTAAGCAAGGTATAAAAACAGTTGCTTTATGTGGAATTAGTTTGTACCATTGAATATTTGACGCAATAGACAAGGTGTCGCAGAAACCGATGTTGCTATAACCAAGTTTTACTGTACTTTTCTTTGCAATAAGAGCCTATCAATAGTCCAAAGAGGAATATTGCTTCATTGTTTGGAAACTAGATAAGATTCTGAATTGATTAAGATTAATGTATATGACATCTCTGTTTTTCGCCAGAATGGGGAATGTGGCAGAAAACTGAATACATTATGGAGTAAACTTGGTAGTGGTGTCTGTGAAATGGGAATATAATTTTTTCTTAAAAATTTAAAGATGTAATTTGACTACATAAAAATGTTAAACATCTACAGTTTTCATTTCAGACTATATTCTCATTCATATCACATTGTCACGTATTGAAGGTGTGTGACTATTAGACGGGGTATTGATTGGATACTTGGGTTTATTGACACCTTATACACACCACTTGGGACTACAGGCAATTAACAGTGCTACTGCTAATCTCTGCTGGTGTCATAAGTCCATTACAGTCTCCACTATCCATTTCCTGGCAACGGATTTTAACACAAGAACTATAATGATCTCACTGAATCACACTCTCCAGATATCACTGTACTACAGTACACATAAAGACTTCTCTTCACTGCCGGGCTTTCAACTCCCAACTGAACTCTTTCAATTCCTCCATCAACTGCCAACTCTGGAACTTTCAATCCAATTCTCTGCTGCAACACCAACTATCTCGTTACCATCTCTTCTCAATCATCTTCGACTACTGACTCAATAGACTCCCTCAGTTATTGTCTCAGCTGGCCTGACATCCTGATTATATAGCCTCAGGAGGGACCCAACAGAAAACACCATTTCCTAACAATTCATATATTATAGAGGTGTGTTTACCTTGCCAATACATAGAAACGTTAGATCTGTTGTTGTGTGCATGTTCATTTCCATGCGGACCTGTTTATGGAGTTGTTACCTAGCAATAACTTCTACTCTGGCTCCACTATTCTGGCTTTTAGCTATCATGTCACATCATAGTACTACATAGCATGTTCACGTAGTACAACTTTATTGAATAATTTACGACACACATGCAGAAGTAAATATATCCGTTGCTCATAGGTATTACAGTAATTTACGTCAGGAGCTGCCCCCAGCTACAGACACTGTGTACAGACATAGGAACTACCCACGAGGCATCACTCCTCAGGAGATCCAGGGTCTTCAGGCTGTCTTGGCAGTGGTCCGGGCTGTAGCAGGTGATAATTATGCTTGTTTGTCACTTACATTGCATCTGGGCCACAAATAATAATAAGAAAATGCAAATAATTTTTATATTGCTGTGATTTCAAAATGACATCTTTAAAGAAATGCTTCTAAAATTTAAAACTTTGAAATATGTAAGACTGGAAGCGATGGAGTGCCCTTATTTTCCTTGTGCATTCTTTGCTGTTTTGCAGTCATTAACTTTTCCCATTCCCCAAAATGACAGATATGTTGTTGCTGAGCTATAGATATCACTTTGAATTACTGGGTTTTCAGACTTCGTCCATCATCCGGTATTCTAAAACCTGGAAAACACAATGTTGACTGACCAGTGATCGAGGTTAACTCTTTCTAATGGACCCAACAGAGTAGATGTGTCCTGCTCACCTGGGGACAGAAACAGATCTAGTTTCCAAAAACATTGTGTTCTCTAGTTTTTAGTACACTTGGTCGTTGACTTACGACCGACTTCCATTCTGACTGACAGGTTGTAAGTTGATCTGGTCGTATGTCGGCCATATATTTATTAACAGTATTTTTAGCCTTTCTAATCTTTTTATAATCTTTATAATTTATTTTTAAAAACTTACATTTTAATCATCTTTTGTTTTTCATTTTTTTTTGTTGTCGTAAGTGCAGCCGGTTGTAAGTTGATGACCAAATGTTTACTAAACACTGGACAAAGCCCAAAACCCAGTAATTCTCAATGTTTACACCATCGTCAGAACTCTTTAGAATCTACTTACAGATATCACACTGCATAAGGTTAGAAATTATTTTTCCATGTGTGTCATTTAAGTATTCACCATATTTTAAATTGAGTTTGAGATGTTCCTAAGATCTGTATTTTATAGTGTATTTATTTCTTTCATTATAATTAGCCATATTTTAGAAAACTGATAAAGATTGAGTTAACTTCATATCAAGTAGGAATTATATTGGACTGATATGAATTAAATTAAATTTATGTTTTGTAATGTAGGCACCCAGTAAAAAATTTACTAAATATCATTTCTATAATATAGATATAATGTATGAAAGAACCCAGCCTCACCTTAATAAGTTCACTTTGTGTGAGGAGCACAAAATATATGTACTGTATTATGTACAAAGAAACTTTTTTCTTTTGAAACTTCAACAGAATGTCATTCTTTGTCAGTGTCTGATGCTATAAAAATATGCATCAAAGTGACTGACTTACCAATTTGTTTCAGTCACATTATACATCTTGATTTTCAGATGTCTGTGAATTAGGTTTATTCATAATGCTAATTTTGAAGTGTGCAAATCAGCTGTACCTGATTCTGTTTGGCATTGTTAGGATGATGTTGGAGACTGTATGTGCTCATACTTGAGACTCAAAGTTACTTTCTCTTACTGTTATTTAAATGTGTATGTATTATCTCAGGCCACAGTAACTCTAAATATTACCTTTAAAGAAATGAAAAATTAATTTTTGTCCAGTGAATTTTCACCTAATAAACAACTATGCAGGAGCATATCTCTTTTGAAAATCAGTTAGGTATTGTGCTGGTAAGTGTGGATTCTTTGAACAACCATACATGAAGCAAGTGTAGTTTAGCAGTTGCACTGACAACACCTGCTATCACGCATTAGTGACTAGACATGGTCTTTGGATTGGTAATTGGATTTATTGAAGGCTTATAACTTGTAACTACAAATAATTATAATGGTCTCTTAATTTGTGCATTCTGCTTCATACCACAACTCATGCTAAGTCTCCTGAGTCTTCAATAGCCATTGCCTTTTAATGAGTCCCAGCAGTGACCTCTTCTGCTCACGTTACTAGCTGGTGACTACCTCACAACTAATTAACACAACTGTCGACTCTCAGCTAAGTAACTTGTCTCACTTGTGCTTTCTATATAGCCTCAGCTTGTACTGACACAGGAAGTATCATCTCGAAGTCGTTTACTGATGTCATCGCATGTTTATTGGCTATTATGTAACAGTGGTGCTTTGTTTAATGATGTCATTGCATGTTTATTGTGCCATTAATTCACTAGTGGGGGGTGGAGTCCAGCTGGGTCCACTCAGCACGGCGGCCGCCGATTGGCCGATTGTACCTGCCCCAGGTGATTATGATGATGGAGAATTTGGTGGAATGAAGAATGGCAAGGGAAACTGAAGTACTCGGAGAAAACCTGCCCCAGCGCCACTTTGTCCACCAGAAATCCCACTTGACCAGACCCGGGATCGAACCCAGGCCGCTGCGGTGGGAAGCTAGCGACTGACCGCTTGAGCTATGGCACGGCCTTTACTGTGCTATTGCTTAGCAATTGCTGTCTCTTCTGGCTTTCGTATCACAGCTCTTTCTCATGTTTTATGTATGTATAAAAATCTTCCTTTTCTGATAGCTCTGTTTTGATGAATTCTTTCCTTAGGAATGTTTAAAAATGAGTTTCTATCCAAGATGAGAATTTGGAAACATTTCTGAGAACTTAGACAAGAACAAAAATTTTCTTTTTCCTCTGCAAGCATAGTGCATATTGCTGTGTACTTTTTTACAATCCACTGAAGTATGTTACTTATCGCTTTTGATATTAGACCCTTTTTGAATGAAAAATTATTATAACTCATTGTATTTAAAAGAAGCTCATGGTAGAAATGGTGAGGGAGAGCCAAGCTATGTTGACAGGCTGTCTCATGCCAGCATTAGAGACCATTATGAATGTGGTGGATCAGGCAGTTTTTGTAAAGTGAAAACATTTTCTGAAAATTTTCAAAATTTGAGACAGAAAAATCAACATTCAAGTATAAATGAAGATTTTTCTCTTTTTGATTTGATCTTGAAAATTTGAGATGCACACATGCATACTTCCCCTTGATCTTTTCACTCTTTTGGAGTTCAACTGGTGAAAAAGTTGAGGAAAGTTTCCATACATCATGTGATTTTACCGTGTGCCATGATAGATTTATTTTTGACAATTACTTCAACACTGAAAAGAGAAAAAACTCAGTAATTTACTGATTGTATCATAGTGCATATAAGTAATAGTGCCCCATTGTTTCAGAAAACGATGAGATGGCTCGTGTTGCACTGTGTGACAACCCAAACTGGGCCCCTCTCACTGTTCTGTTAGGCTTGGTCAGCTGCTCTGTTCCCATTCCACTGAAGGCAGAGTTGCTCCTAACACTTGCAGCTCTTTCCAGAGCTGCAAGCACTGCTGCAACCTTGTGGCACAACCTAGAGGCATCACAGATACTAACTACAGTGCCAAGCACAAGTAGCTATCAACCACGGGGTATTCAGGTGAGTGAAGAAATAATTTTTCCAAATGTATGTCTGTGAGATGCCTCTATGTGCAGATTATAACAGTGCAGTCCATAATTATTTGTTTAACTGGACAGCAAATTCGAACACAGCTGAGAATAACCATAACTGGAGGAAATTTAGTGCTGAAATAATTAATAATTGAATTTTCCATGTTCAGAAAATAATAGTTCACATTCTTCTCATGCTTGTTATCAAATCTGCATTGAAGGAAATTTTGCTATATATAATAAGGATACAAAATCTTAAAAAATGTTCAAATGTTACACTTTTTAATGATCCTGAATTTTGGTACAGGTGGATTAATACACGTATTAAATGAAAGATCAGATCTCTGTATATAAACTCAAGTTAGAAGTGTCACTTTGTATTAAAAATGTCTTGCAGCAGAGCATCACAAAGGAAGCTCTGCAGCTTGTGTTTTGGTGGCTAATAACTTGGCACTTCTCAGTTGAAGTTCAGTTGGCTGTTACCTTTTTAGCCAACTTCCTTCCTCTTCCCACCCAAATGAAATCAGACTTATGGTATCACCTTGCTGTCTCTGCATCCTCCCTCCCTAACGTTGCTATGCAACAGCTCAGCAAACACATTAAGTGGCAACAAATACACATGGTTCAGTATAAGGACTGTTGGACATGGTGTTTTCTATGCAGTCCGTATAATGTAAAATACTCAATATGCAGTGAAAGGAAAGTAGTTAGTTTTCCCAGAACTTCTTTTTCATAGCACATTGCACAGAATATGTACTGACTTTGTTCATATGTTTGTGTGAGTTCATCTACAAGGGAGAGTTAGTAAATAGGTCACAAATGGATATAACATGTAAAACATGTGATATTTGAACCTGGGAAAATACATATTTCTTGACATATCATCCACCAGCTTTGATGCACTGCACTTGTCTCATCACTTTACCAGTGCATCAAAACCCACAGCATAGATGTCTTTTGACTGTTGCCTCAACCACTTTTGTATCTCTATATCAACCCATTTGTCATCAACAAAATGCTTATCACCAAGGTGGTATTTTAGCAGACCAAACTGATGGAAGTCACTAGTGGCCCAGTCTGGGGTGTAAGGTAGCTGTTCAAGACATTCCCACCATAGTTCTTGAATTCTTTCCTGGGTTGCTCGAGCTGTATGGGGTCTGGCATTGTCATGATGAAGCAATACCCCTCTTACCAGTTGGCCTGGACGTTTTCTGTAAATTGCATCCCAAAGCTTAACAGAAGTTCACAGTATTCATACAATGCAGAATTAACGTTTTCACCATGCTTCTCAAAATGGGCTAACAGTACTCCCTGAGAATCCCAAAACACAGTAAGCATGACCTTCCTAGCTGATGGCATATGAGTAACTAACATTTTTGTTCAAGGTGAACTGAGATGTTTCCATTGCATTGAAGCATGCTTTGATTCAGGTTGGTAGTGATGCATCCATGATTTGTCCCCAGTAACAGTCCTGTTAAGCATTTCACAAGAGATGTTGCAATGACAGACCCATTCAGTTCATTTTTTCTTGATCCTTCAGTTTTCTGGGCACCCACTGTGGCCACATTTTCCAAGACTTCAAACAATCATGCATTATGCTATATGCTAAACCATGGGAACACCCTAGTGCAATTGTGACGCTGTCTATTGTTATCCTCCTATCAGATCGAATCAACTGTTCCACCTGCTGCACAATTGTTTCTGTCACAGTCTCAACAGGGTGACATTGTGGGGTATCGTCTACGACTTCTGAATGTCCTTGAGAGAATTTCTCAACCCAGTTGTGAACTGCTTTATGTGACAAAAACTTTCCATCTCAAAAAGGAAACGTTTCTTTATGAATGTTCCTTGTATCGAGTTCTTTTTCCCACAAAAAAAGAAAGCAACCAGTATGCTGCTCTTTGGTAATACACTCTTCAAGCACAGTCACCATTTTGACTACTGAAACCAGCCTCTGAACATGCACATGCACCTCTGCTACCTAGACTTTTGTGAAGCTAGACTGTGCTGCTACCTAGTGATGCACATACAAAACCTATTACTTCCACTACAGCTGTTTTATTTAGATTTGTGACCTATTTACTGACTCGTCATCGTATTTATAATATAAAGAATAAACATTACACTAAAGGTTATCATTGCCAGTACACCACTGAAGTGAACCCCAGAATTTGGATCCCTCGCTATATATAGTGTCAAGGATTGTCAGTGCCATGTATGAAATTGTCCAATTTTTCAGTTAATCTTAAGATTTTGACATCCTTAAGTATAGTTATTTTTTAATAATGTAGTTTTTTTAATTTAAATGTTGTTTACAGACAGAGTTGGAAGAGGTCGAATCCCGCAATGAGGAGTTCCCCCTCACCAGGGCCTTGTTGCATCTGCTAGATGTACTGACAGATGTTCCAGTTCCAAGGTTATTGGGTGTAGGCACCCGAACACCAGGCTTTGACCCATACCTGAACTTTGTCATCAACTCTGTTTTTCTCCGTTTTAACACACGTTCGTATAAGAACCCAGATGAGAAGGTTAGTGGCGTCCTGTGTTCATACTAGTCCAGCAGAATTTGATTGGTGTGGATACAGTTATCAACTTCAAATATATACTCTAATTAAGGGATAGCTGCAGAGGAAGAACTGTAATTTATAGTTTAGTTAAAGAGTTTAAAGTAAAATCAGTCCTACTGGTTATTCATAACTTTTGGAATCTTTAAATGCTGAAACCAGAGCCTAAAATTTAAACTTCCCAGTTAAACTATAGCGGTAGCAGTAGAAATTCCCGAGATGGCAGATACAAACACTTCTTTCAGAGAATATACAACTGATGAAATGTCCACACTTTGGAAAAGTCATCACTGTGAACGCCCACTTCTAAAATTAACTTGAGTTTTAATAGCGTCTTTTCCATCACACCAGATATAATAGTTATACTTGTCACAACTTTGTCTTTTGGCACTGAATAATGAAATTTCCTTTGCTATAGATAAATGGTTATATTGCCATGACTCAGTTACCAGAGGCTTGTTTGCACCACATGAAGGTGTAGGCAGTAGACAGGACACACTGTAGCATACCTTCGCGCCTTGAAATTTATGGGAAACAATGTCGATTTTTAATAATGCCATACAGGTGCAGTGATGCACACTTTGTTGCATGTTAAATGTCAATAATTTATAGGTTACCATGTTACAATTATTATATTTTCAGAACATAAATGTATTGAAGTTTAGAGGCTAACGTGTTCAGTTTTGAGTCCATTCATATTTCTTAACCTTTAACGTCCAAAGTGCCCCGTTTGTGCCAGTGATGAGTATAGTCGTTTTGGCCAGTCAGGCATTTAAACTCCGCTAGTGGAAGCGCGCGCACACGCCGCTAGTAGAAGCGCATGCACAGTCCTAAATATTAATTTTTATATGTAGTAATTACCAGACAGACTTCAGTAAAACCCTAATAGAGGAATTAAAATGATGCCTAAGTGAACAGCAGCAAAAAACAATATACGTATGAGTTATGCCCACACTTATCCACGAGCCAGTACTTTTATTGCAGATTCTGCAGATTAATGTGTTAAAAATATACAGTAAAATTTGATGTACATACCTTTTTTGTTGTTATCTGCTTGATGTATATATAGACTGACATGAAACTACAGAATTCGATGTCACTATGAACGCACAGAAAACAGACCGCACTCTGTATCTAAGCCACGATACAACTGTCTTCATTACCCTAGGAAGGGCAATAGTCTCTTGCAGCTATAACGGAAGGTCTTAGTACTGAAGAAGGGACCCCTCTAGCTCTTTTTCTTGAATAGCCATTCTTTCATTCTTCTGTCCTTCAGTCAAAAGATTCGAAAATCTGAAGGGTGTAACAAGATGTAAGGTTTCCCAGCAAGCGGCCTCCGTAGTCTAGGGGTAACGTTCCCACCTCATGTCTCAAGATACATGGGTTCAAACCCAGCGGAGGTCGTGGAATTTTTAAGGGCAGAAAAATTCAGGGAACAAGTCCTCTGGGAGGGAATTTAAGCTGTGGGTCCTGTGTCGTAGATTTACAGCACATAAAAGATCCTCATGTCTCTAGGAGACCTCTGAGCAAAATTAGGTAAAAAGTTTCCTGCCCAAGTAGTTTCCAATGCCTTTGGTAAATGGGGGAAGTATCGGGTATCTCTGCCAGGAGAGGAGCCGAACTCGTTGGCTGAACAGGGCTGATAGCAAGCACCAGTATCGGAAGGGTATGGCGACTGCTAGAATATCAAAGGGAGACGTACAATAGATCAACAACTGGTCGCGGTGCATGGGGAAACCCACCCCCTCTAATAATGAATGAATGAATGAAGGTTTCCCAGCAGAGAACCAAATGATTTTATTGCTTCCATCTGTTTTATGGCACCAGGGTCTGCTAAAATTTGTCAAGTGTTACAAACGGAAATTAATTTATAATGCAGACCAATTTTGTGAAGAACTGGGAAATTATTCTTGCAGTACGTATCAACATTAAAAGAAAAAATTTAAAAAAAGAGAATAATTCTTTGTACAGAAATTTTCAAATCATCCATTATAATATGTGACATTATGTTCTTTGCTGATTCAAACAAAGTTAATTCCATCCATTTATTATAAATATTATGTTAGATACAGCATTTTTAAACACAATGCTTAAAACTGTTTAAGCGCCCTAACAGGAACTGACATTTAAACGCAGAGCATCAATGGGCATTTAAATGTGCACCAGCAGCGGGCATTTAAATAAACTCCGGCCAGCTCAAGCTTACTACCATTTCAAAAGTTTGGTGTTTAAAGGTTAATACAAATTACCTTGTCATATATCAGTTTTTATACTCTTTGCACAAAGCACTTGAAGTGAACTTAGAGGGAGTATTGTGCTATCAGTTTGTGTATTCATAGTTCATCTATTGATGAGATTCATTGCAATTTGGTAATGGGGTTGTGCAGGTTGTTTGTCGTATTTAGTTTCGGTTCACATCAATGCAACATAAATTCAACTTTATTTGAAATTCAGTTTGAATTACATCAGTTAACACAAAATTGTATACATACAGAGCATTATTATGTTACCAAAAATACAGATCACATTAATATCTACAATATTTTCATGAAATATTTCTCAGTGTGGTGAGTACTTACTGAAATGCAAGGTAAAATAATTTCTTACTGCCCTATGATGCCTGTTGTAGGATTACATAGACTGAAGTCTTCAGTGCTATGGCACTGTGTAGTCTGACAGATGGTTACTTACATCGTGTAGGAAATTGCTGCCTCTGTCTTCAGAAATACTAGTAACCACAGACCAGGCTATGTAATGTCCTAACCCAGAAGACTGCAATATACATTTTGAGTGCCATAGTAAATGAATGTCAAAGCCAGTAATGTATACAAAATCACAAAAAAAAGCATCTGGAAAGTATATATTTTCTAGTGAAATATACCAGATCATTCTGACCATATTTTCTCATATACCCTACACACTTTTCTCTAAATAAAGAAAAGGAGTACATACCATATTATTTACAGGGTTCTAAATAGTGTGCCACATATTTTTTATAAGGAAGGCAGTACTGTTCGTTGCAAGTGCCATCGTAACTTCCACAGCTTACTCATTTCATGCCAACAAGCAGCTGCAATGTACAAATGGAGGTGTAAGGTATCATTCACACGATGTGTTCAGTTCAATAAATTTTAAATTAGACCAATAAGACAGGTTTAGGGGAGGCTTCTTAGAGGGAAACTGGGGTCTCTGAATAGCTCACCGCATCAGAACAGAGGCATTTCCCAAAGGACTATGATTCCTTCCAAAACATTGGATGAAAAACCTGTGCTCCTCAGAAATTCTAAATGACCATATTAGATGAGTGTTTATACTAAATCATTAGGAGATCATAGTGCAAAAATGGACCATAAATTCAACTTAAACTTCCATGAAGTGTTCAACATTATTAAAGTGGAATTGCAGTTGGTGATATATCAGTGTAATCCACTGCCAGTGCTGCTTGATAAATCACAGTTCAGTGCCAATCATTCTTGTTATCTTGTGCAAGTGTGTGCTAAAATATTCCTCCAGCCCTGCTAGAGCAAGACCCATTAAGACCCAGGGACAGATCTCCTGTTCTTCCAGACCCAACCCTGAGCTAGCCATCTCACTACCTACCCCTACCAGAAAGCAGCCTACACCTCACCTTGTGACTACTGCTCCCATAACAAGCCTTTCAGCCTTCCTACCAGTCACTTCAACATCTGTGAAAGGGAAGAAGATGCAGATAAAGCCAGCATCAGTGAGTTCTACAACCACTGAAGCAGTGAGACACATGTGGCTATAGCAGAGAAGGGGCAACAGAATGACTATAAGTGGCTTCTGGCATGGTGCCCTTCATTCTCCCACAGACTGCATGGCAAAGAGCTGTTAGAGTCACTCGGACTATATAGCATTAAATGGTAGGATGATTGGTAAATAATAAATTGGAATGAATTTTTAAGGAAATGGCATTTTCTTGACATTTGCCCAGAGGGGCTGAGGACCTGCATTGTACCTCTATCAGGAGAGTCTGTCTCGTGGCCAATATTTTTGCTTAACACTTCCAGAATGCAATAAGTGTTACTTCTATACCAACCTCCTCAGTCAGTAGAAAAAAAATGTGTCTGTGATGAGAGGGAATCTGTATTCATGTGATCCATTATGTGATTTTTTGCACTTTGAGTTCAAAATTATCAAAGTTCTGTGGGTATGTACAGTTTCTAATCATATTAATAGCATTTTAAGATGAATCCCCTTTTTTTCTTCCTAGTTCTCTTCATGGATATGCTAGGATGTTGCAGTAAATTCCCTGTTATCCAGCATGTGTGAAGAATGAGGAGTGCCAGTTGTATGGGAAATGCTTGTACACAAACCCTTACAAATCAAAACGTATTTTTTCTTTAGTTCTTATGTCTGGAGCTTGCTAAGCAACATAGTGGATTCATGGGTGAAAGATTTTGTATGTATATATGTAACATAATGACAGATTCATCTGTCTACTGCAGCACCTTCATGTGGTAGGACAATAGGTAACTCTGCTAGTGATGGCTGAGAGAACTACCATATAACAGGTGAACATATACATATCACATGTTTGTTCTTGAATGTCTTTATAGAAATTGTAAATTCTCTTTGATGTTTTTGCTAGTGGAATGCTTGTAAGCCTGATAACCAGGACTTTACATACCTTCAGGTAGGTAATGAACACCTCCTTCCAAATCCTTGTCATTCATGATCTTTCCAGCTGTATACTACAGGGTGATTCATATAGAACTGGCTCGACGAAATGAGCTGTAATATAAAATATACCATACAGATATTAAAGTAATTTACACATATCTTATCTTGGATTGTGTGCCGTGATCAGAGCAGGTGTTGAAAGTGTCCGCCGTTTTCAAGTAGGCACTAGAAACACTCACTGTTCAACAGTGTACTCCATGACTGTCGCCTGCGCACTGCAGACACGTTTCGGGATTGTCCTTGACCTTGCAGCATAAGGGCTGCCACTTGCCGGATCATGCGCACACCATTCGACTCAGCACGGCCCACAGATTATTATGTCATAATTGTGAGCGGTTATATGCATCACCTGCGGAATTATTAGCAAATTCATCGGGCCGGTTCTATACGATTCACCCTGCATTATTGCAGTAGCAACAGTGTCATTAAGTAATATAAGCATAAATAACACATTTGTAATCTTACCAGTGGGTTGTTGCTAAAAGCTGCCTCAGGCTGATGGCCAAGTTCCTGTCACAGTATGAGCCCCGAGCTGAGGATTTTGTGGGCAGTCGCGTAGAGCTGCAGAGTGGTGGTACTGCTCAAGTGAATCCTCACCCAGGTTACCATATTATGGTCCATCTTAACAACAAGTCAGAACTGCTGAGACTGGTAAGTTAGTGTGTTATAGTATACAGTTATGTTGAATGCTACTCAGGTTTATATAGGACTACACCTTGAACTAAATTAAGTGGATACCACACTTTGATCTTAGCCAAGACAGCAAACCCAGTACCTAACTGAGCAAGTGAGGTGTGAGATGCAGCAAATAGCTTATCTGCTATTCAGAGAAGCTGTAATTTCCCGGTGGGTTATTATAAATGTTTACACTGAATTAGGGGACAGAAATTATTACTTCATTGCAACTCATATTTCAGTTTCAGCTTGCAAGGAGGTAAGGAAAATCAATTGTTATTTGTGCTGTTGTTGCTGCTGCTGCTTCTGCTTATGTTGTTGCTGTTGCTGTTGCTGATGTGAAAGATAAGCTGTTTACGGATTATCAGTTCTGAACTTTGTCATACTTTTTACTTCATATCCAAGATTCCTTTAGCATATACTGTATTTATATTAGTACAGAATTAATTTCCCCTGAATTCAACAACTGAATACTAAATTGTATTCAATTTGCATATCAAAGGTATATAACAAGTTGGTTCAGTGTTATTAAAACAAATTTTATGTAGGATTTGAGGTTCTTACAGCAGCAATTATGAAAAGCTATCTTCTGAGATGTAATACCATGTAGTCTGTTGAAAGTGCCAACATTTCAAAAGGACACACCTCCATCTTCAGAGTTGAAGAATAAGGCAAGCAAGAAACCAGCATCAAGCAGAGCTCTGGTTGCTACCAGCTTCATGCTTGAACATCAACATGTAGCACAATTACAGAAATGTTTTCAGCTCCCTGTTATTCTAAGATGCATTTCAGTATTGTCCTTCACTTCTTGTTTAGGGCATCCATGCAGTCCTTTCACTTGAGATTTTCCCCCAGAAATTCTGCATATTTTGTAATTTGTCTCATATGTACTACATATCCTGTATATTCCATCTCCCTTAATTTGATTGTTTTAAAAATGTGAATTATGCAAATTATGCAGCCACATTATGAGATTTTCTTTGTCTATATTTACATTCAAAGTCTGCCAGAGTTTCCACTTATTTTTGTGCAGGTGCTGTTCCTGGTGGATGAGGGAAGTCACCTTTTGGACACATATTCAATATTTCCTGGTAAAGAGTCACTGGAGGACAGCATGCTTAGCTGCCTGGATTTGCTGGACAGAGCCTTAGCACATCAGCAGAAGTTCTTCAGCTTTTTAAGTAAATCAGGTTGCTCACTGCTTCTTTCCGGACTCAACAAACTTCTTCTTGGTGTCAATCCTCGTAGTGGCAAACCAGATCACCTTCTGAATGTGGCAAAGTGAGTAAGCTCAAATATAGGTAGTGTACAGTGAAATCCCTGTAAAGTGTTTTTTTTTTTTTTTTGGAGGGGGGGAGATAATGGATTTGAACACTAAACTGAGGAAAACATTAAATGATACTCCATTGTAGCTGAAAAGGGGCACGTGGTAGCATAGTTGGTTGAGGCACTCTTCTACAAGCCAGAAGGTCACGAGTTGAATTCCCAATGAAGCCACTGGATTTTTTCAGTTGACCTAATCCTTCCAGCCACCCTGTGGCCATGGTGTTGACTCAGCCTCTAACAGAAATGAGTATCAGGAAACTTCTTGGTGGTTAAAGGGCAGCTGGTGCATAAGGCTGTGAGCCGGTTGTCTAGAAAATATGGGAGCCTCGATGTCCCACAACCCCATGGGCCTTTACGGCCTGTAAAAGGGATGGATAGCTTTGCCTTTTTATTGTAAATGAAAACATTTACCAGTCTTTCAGTGAAAATATTCAGCATATGATTAAATTTTCTTTTCACACACACTGATGCTAATGAGTGCTCTGTTCCATTGGTTCCAAACTTTGTATGAATCACAATCTTGTAATACAGTAATGCCTTTACTAAAGCTCAGTGTGATGCAGATAATGTATTACTATTCTAATTATTACTATCATGTCTAAACATGTCTATTTGCAGTATAAAATTACTTGCTGTTGTTTGTATGGGGATGGATGATGTTACAATACCAATTTTTGATGGGCTTCAGTTACAGTCATTGGACCGCGCAGAGTATTAAAACTCCATTGATAAGTGCAGATGTGGGTCTAAAGATTGATGTGTATAGGACTAAAATAACAGTTTTTAAAATGATCAGGAAATTGGCATCAAAAGGTAAAGTTTTGCCTGTGCTTTGTACTTGATTAATTAAGCATTATGCCTTGAAGATATATGAGGGTGTGGAGGTATAGATCCACCATTCTTGACCTCAATACTAGATGGAGGTGAGTAGTCAGCTTCACTCCTCTGCTGCTTTACCCTCTAGGAAATGACCCCTGTTATCCATTATGTAGGAGACTTGGATGGGCCCCAGAACTGGTGTAGACACTGTAGAAAAGAGAAAAATATTGCCCCTGCCAGGACTTGAACTGCAGGCATCCAGCCAGTAGCCCATTGCTATACCAGCTGAGCTATTCAAACTCCTAATAAGTTGTTGTAATGAACATAATTAATTATACAGGAATGACTTTACAGAATGCAGGCAAATGAGACAAACAGAAGAAGCCATATCAAAGTGCAGTCAGGTGTTGATACCTATAGGTACAAGTCTGTCCTGATATTGAATTGAAGAATTTAGAAAATGTATGCAAAATGCCAGTCAAATGTAGCGATTTTTTTTTTTAATCTTTATGGTTTTGCATACTGTTTGTGTTTAATAATCTTGTAAATTGGGCCATCAACCCAACGTAAAAGTATCTTCAAGATGAAGACAAAACAGGTACTACTGTATCACTATTGTTTATTTATTATGTGAGGATGTACACTACATGTTTCAACCTTCTCTAGGTCATCATCAGGCAAGTTAACAAGAGAAACAAGCTAAGTTTTTGAATGGGGTTGTCTTNATTATTGCGGAGGTGTATTTTGTGAAGAATTTACAGTCTGTTGTTGTTGTTGTTGTTGTTGTTGTTGTTGTTGTTGTTGTTGTTGTTATTATTATTATTATTAGTATAGTGAATGCACCTTTTGGAGAACAAATCCTATTAATGTGCTGTTCTTATCTAAAATTAAAAATAGTGAAAGCATATTATATTAGGAATTTTATTGTTTAGTATTAGAAAATTTATTAATGTAATGTGTCTTAAAATTGGTTCAAAAGTTATTAAAACATTTTAAATGAGTAATTAAATTAAACAGTTCATCAAATTATATATTTAGTTCTAACTTTGTTTCTAAAAGTAGTCTTGAAAATTAAGCTAAAACTAAAAATAGTTTAATGTTGTTGTTGAGGTCATGGTTGTTAGCAAATCAAAGGCCGCCGTGCCGTGTGGGGATCCTTCTAACTTCTATCTTGTAGATTCTGTTACTAATTGTTTTGTAAATGGTTATCTTGTTATTGACTCATGTTCCCCTCGCAGGCAGTTTTGTATTTGTAAGAGTAGACTTTAGATGTTTAGTATTTTGTGTGTATGAAGGTGTCCCCCAGTGCTGTGGAATTGTTCACATAGCGACACCATCAGAGATTCAGATTCTCAGCGTTCCTAGATGTATGGCTAATGAGTAAAGAGCCTTCATGTATTCCTCCCAGAATCCCTTGCTGTGTATTAATATATGCCTGTATTTTGTAGATATGTAACATACAATGCATGGCTCCCTCGTCATGCACTGTCTGCAGTAAGGATACTGCTGGCTGTTACCATGTACCCTACATCACACAGCCAGCTTATTAGTGCATTCACCTCATCTCCACTAAACAGGATGGAGATTTGTCATGGCTTTGTAGAATGCCTTGAAGCAGATGATGATGAAGTTATTTCTGTAAGTTGTGATAAATACTACTTGTTGAAACTTGAAGTTTAAATAGTGCCATTCCACAATTGTATATAACTTTGTAAATAAACATTCATATTACCACATTAGAACTATAGTTTTATTTTTGTGTTGATATATGCTTTTTGGCTTCATGAGCCATTGTCAGTACTGTACGGTACTTCTGGTTGTCCATGAAGCTGTGGTAAATTAAACTGTTAATTTAATGTTTTTGATGAAAATCCTTACTAGCTGACTATTGAAGCTTAAAGACTATGTTTAGGAAGTGTTCTAACTCTCTTATTGACCACCCTGAATATAGAGACAGCATGTCTCTCATAAAAATATGCCAGACTACGTGTCATTATTTTCCAGAAGGTGGGTGGTACTCATAGTTACCATTGTGTGAACGTCAGATATGATTAAAGAAAACATGACATAATTTTGTGTAACAGTGTTACCCTCATGACAGTACTGGGTGGTCTGTATAAATCACTGTATACCACACATATTGTAACTGGTAGATAGGCATGAACGCCCTCAGCAGTTGACACATGTTATGAACCCACTACTACGTTTGTAATAATAATATCCTAAATTTCCCCTTCCACCCTTCTTAAGTCAAAATATTTTCTATTGTTGATAAAAATATTGTGGCACATTGGCTCTATGCAGGAACTGTTGAGCCACAGAGGCCTTGGGGCACGCGCGCAATGTGAGAGTTACAGATCGTATCGGTGCTTTGCTAGGCGACAGCTCTGTGAACGCTTGGATTGCACAACAGGAAGTGCGAGTGACTGTTCGTTAAATTCACTACATCCAAGACAGTGTGAAATCGTTTGTTGCGTTACATACCCAACACGCGACAATATGTATTGAATTAATGTTATAGGGTGTTGTGTAGTGCTTGTATGAATGGATCTTTTACGTGGAAACAACACATAAATGTAATGTTATGATCTATGCAATTGTTCCTAGGGAGATGACATTGAAGGAGAGGAAACAGGTGTTGTGGGAAAGACGAAGGAAGCCATTCTGAAACTCCTACAGCAGTGCTTGGGCCATGCTTCTCCAAACCTTGCACACTATCTGTTTGGCTTTGAACTTAGCAAGGACATCAGGAAAACGACATTTCAGCAAGCTGGTGAGTGAAGAAGCTGGGTAGCTGATAATTTATAACAAAAGATAGTTAATATTTTCCATTTCAACCCTTCATGTATTTCTCTCTCAGTGTCCATGGCATGCCCATCACATTTATTTGTATGGCATAGTATCTCATCCTCAAAATTTGTATATTGCTTCTATACCTTTCAGACTTTGAAGACAAGGTCTTTTCTCTTTCTGTCATTGTGTGTATGCATGTTTTTTAAGGGGGGGGCACAAAAAAAGGAACAGTGAGAAACATAGAGGAAGTTGTTTTGTGGGGATTTGTCATTACTCCAATGACAACCCACTTCTTCAGAAAGTTTGTAGGTCCTGAAAAGGACTGTTGGCTGCTGGGAGGTTTGGCCGGTGAAGTAGTGCTACGTACGCCGGTAGAAATGAAGTTGGAAGTCGGATGTGGCGTGTTGCGGCAGCTAAGTTGGTAGTCTGGCTGCAGAGCGTGGTTGCAGGATGAAGCCTGGTTGTGGAGCGCGGTCGCTGGAGTGGCGGCAGCTGTGCCAGTTGCCCAGTGAGTCAGGCATGACCGCCGGCGAGTCGAGGCAGCCAGTTGCCCAGTGAGTCGAGCATGACCGCCAGAGAGCCGAGGCAGCCGTGCCTGGCGCAGTGAAGTGCTGATGACTCCGTAGACTGATTGCTCAGTGCGAAGTGTGATAGCTGGCTTGCTGGTGTTGTCACTGCTGCTGACTGAATGTGTCTCAGTGCGGCTCAATGCTGCTGGGTTGGAGCTGCGCCTTTTTATACAAAGCATGATGGAGGAGCGAAAATTTGCTGAGCGCTGATTGGCTAGCACGTTATGATCTAAATGTGAGCTGGACATCAAATGTTGTTTAAATACGAGTGCTGCCAGCAATGTGATTGGCTAGCACGCGTGATGGTGAAAAGTGAGCGCTGTAGAAACAGCGTGATAGTATGTGGGATGTTCCCACAGTTTCTTTCTTAATTTTCACAATCTATATAAATAAAAATGCAACTGTTTGTTTCTTACCGATCTGAAATCTCCGAAAGTTCTTCACCGATTGCTTCGAAATTTTGACACAAGGTTGCATTCGAATACGCGCGTTTTTATATGCCTATTATATAGATGTCACACCTGTGACAGGTAAAAACATGCTTCTTTTGTAAAACAGAATTGGAATTTGGAATTCAGAAGAGTCACCCCTATGGAAACGCTAGAACAGACCGTTGCACAGGAAGTAACAATAGCGATACTGTATCGAATCTCCAAGGTTACGACGAATACACGGAGCATTCCCACAGAGACAACTCAATAACAATGGGTTGTTGCGTAGGAATCGCGGAATCAACAAAGCAGCGTTTCTGCGGTTATGACAAAGGCTCATTTGCATAGCAGCGGCCGAGGTTATAAAAGGGGGTTGAATTCATTCAGTCTTGGAATAGATGCTGCTGAAGAAGTTTGGAACCTAGACTCCAAGAGATACAGAAGTATTGGCCGAAGGATTGTGTAACCAGTAACTCTAATACTGCAAGTGGCGATAATTGTAAAGTGTGCAAGTGAATTACAATAAAGATTCGCTATAATTAATACGGCGTAAAGTTATTTGTAGCATGACATACCCAAACACGCTACATGAATTACTGACGCGTGCAACACGTCACATCCACATCAAATTCGTACATTGTTTGCAATAATATTGACTGCCTGCTCTCCTTCATCTCCAACAGAGTTATGGGAGAAATATAAATCGTACATGGCTGAAGATATTTTCCATCGAATACGCAAGGAAAATTCCAATATGAACATGGATTTCACAGCAGAAATCTGCAACGAGGCATTGATAATGATTGAAGATTTTTGCTTAGAAATCACGAACAAAGTTCTCAATCAATTGGGAATACCATCACCAAATCGATCTGCTGCTTCTTCGCTCAATGTAGAATTGCGTCATGAACAAAATTACAACACGGGTGATCTTTTGTCATATGTGCAATCAAATATTCCTAAGCTAACGCTTGAGCAAAAAGGCATTTACGATCAAATAATGCAAACTGTCAATAACGGGGTTGCAGAATTCTTCTTAGATGCGCCAGGAGGAACTGGTAAAACGTTCCTAATTAGATTGAGTCTGGCAGCAATTTGATCCCAAAAGTGACATAGCCTTAGCTCTTGCGTCGTCCGGAATAGCTGCAACATTGCTACCAGGTGGAAGAACTGCTCATTCCGCTTTGAAATTGCAATTGAACATGCAATTCATTGAAACTCCCACGTGCAACATTTCCAAAGCATCAGGCATGGGAAAGGTATTGCAGAAATTCAAACTTATTGTTTGTGATGAATGCACAATGGCACACAAAAAAATTGCTCAAGGCTCTTCATTGATCATTGCAAGATTTGCGTGGAAACATCAGACCATTTGGGAACGCATTAATATTGCTTGCAGGAGATTTCAGGCAAACATTACCTGTAATTCCTCGATCGACACCAGCGGACGAAATAAATGCTTGCCTGAAATACTCTACTTTGTGGCGACACGTAAAGACGTTAAAATTAACTACAAATATGCGTGTCCAGCTGCAAAACGATCAATCAGCTGAGATATTCTCACATCAATTGCTGGAAATTGGGAATGGAAAGGTGCCGGTTGAATGACCTCAGGACGAATTTCGTTGCCACGTAGCTTCTGCAATTTAGTGACGTCAAAAGAAGAATTGGTTGAAAAAGTATTTCCCAATATTCAAACCAATTCTAAGAATCACGATTGGCTGAGTGAACGAGCTATCTTGTGGCCAAGAACAAAGACATCTACGAACTTAACAATATCATTCAGTCTAACATTCACTGCGAGGCAGTCACATACAAGTCCGTCGACACTGTTGTGGAAGCAGATGAAGCGGTTACTTATCCAACAGAACTTTTGAATTCACTCGATCTGCCACAGCAATGCATGGCCGAGTACAGCTAATGAAAAATATGTTTGAATTACATAATGGTATGAATTATGCAATGAAATACAGTAAATAGACAAACTGTCTGAATTAACTGAATTAAGGTATTAGAGAACTAATAGACTGTAAGAAATAAATTAAGTGACCTGAGGGCATACACAACGTGTAATTATTTGTAGTTTTACATAATTGTCTTCTTATGTTCCAGGTGTCATGGGATTCCCTCGAACATGCCTTCACTCTTTGCTCACCATCTTGGATTCATCAATTACTGCACAATCTGTACCATTTGCACCAACTCCTAAACCCCGACTGTTGGACTCTGCTTATTGCATGTTATATTCACTCTGTGCGGACCCCAAAACTTCAGAACCTGTTCTGCGATTTTTACGTTCTTGCAATGACTTCCTTGCCCGGCACTTGGCAAGCCTTCCATTCACCAGTGAATCACACCGATGTAAGTATTTACTTAATTTTCCTTAAAATAAGTGGGTAGAGTTTTGGTATTAACTTTATCACCTCTGTGGTTTAGTAGTCAGTGTTCCTGGCTACAGATCCAGAGGTCCGGGTTTGATTGCAGATGCTACCAGATTTTTTCTGAGAAGTAGTGAGTCTGGAACAGGGTCCATTCAGCCTCGTGATGATAATTGAGGAGCTGTTTCAAGGAAATAGCGGCTCTGGTCTAGAAAACCGAAATTAATGGCCGGGGAATTCATTACGCTGACCACATGACACCCTCTATCAACAAATGTTGACACTAAACTTCACCGACGGTCGCTCGGTATAGTTCCCTTGCAGACTAAAATCACGGAGTTTTTGTTTTTGTTTGTAGCTGTAAAGAGCAACTTCCATATTGAACTAGGTAGGTAGGTCAGTTCATTTCTTATGACACATCCCCCCCCCCAAAAAAAAATTAATTTCTGTATCTATTTCATACATCACTGAG
This sequence comes from Cryptotermes secundus, assembly GCF_002891405.2. Classification (NCBI taxonomy): domain Eukaryota; kingdom Metazoa; phylum Arthropoda; class Insecta; order Blattodea; family Kalotermitidae; genus Cryptotermes; species Cryptotermes secundus. The sequence continues at coordinate 317,760 of NW_019729906.1, read as the reverse complement.
TACCGTGTAGAATTATATTGTTCTGTAAGAATGTGATCATCACCGCGACAACCGCTACAATCGGAACGGACACTTCCACGACAACGAATACGTGGAAATTGTGGAGTTCCCGCAGCGACAAATCATAGCCACGAATTATCGTTGAGTAACAACAGATGAGACGAAACACATTACTAGTGTAATCTATAAGGAGCGTTCCCAAAACAACGGATTGCCGAACACATGAGATCAAACCTTGGTGAGGGGTGTTCTCTATTGAGTCTGCATAACCCCTATATAAGCAGAGCTTACGACACGTATCAGACAATTAAGTATTGAGTATTGGGACAGAAGCCAAGTGATACTACAACTGATAATAATTGTAAAGAGTGTAAGAGTGAATATCCAATAAAGATTTGCTAAATCCGAGACCCACATGAAGTTATTTGTCGCATTACATACGCAACACGTGACAATATTAAGATTACTGAGGACCAGAGTTGAAAGTACACGTATGCAGCTCACCCACGCACGCGCACACACACACACACACACACACACACACAAAAGTCTTTCTTGAATGGCCAAAGCACATGACTCTTTTACCATCAACTTGTCAGCTGGAACCTTAGCTAGCACTTGAGGAAACAGTCTTGATTGGTGCCTAATATGCCTCAGTTAAAAACACAGATGTGAATTTCTTAACATAAGTAAATTGTTTGAAGAAGTTGTCATCACAGCACGTGCTCAAAATGTCCCTCTTCTGCTCTTAAACAAACTTCAAGTATCTTGAATAGATTGTTTGACACTATGTAAGATTTGAGGCTTTCACGGCGGTGACTATGAAGAAAGCAGTCTTCTGGGATTTGGCACCGTGTATATGTGGTGTTAACTGACGTTTCGGAGGAACGTATCACCTCCATCTTCAGGGTAGAAGGAAAAATATAAGAAATCCGCAAGCAAAGAGACCGTGAGAACCAGTAAAAGCCCGGTGTCCTTAGGCCCAGGCTGTCTTTAACCGGCCGGAGGAAGACAGCCTGGGCCTAAGGACACCGGGTGTATACAGTATCCCATGTGAGTGCGGGAAGGTCTATATTGGGCAGACAGGCTGCTCCGTGGACATGAGGTTGAAGGAGCATCAGCGGCACATCCGTCTCAAACATCCGGACAAGTCGGCCATAGCTGAACACAGTANTAAGGGTTAGTGCCCAGCCTTTAACCTTGCCTTTATCTCCCACAACACAAAAACCCTGCTTGTCCCAACTCCCTTTCCCCCCCCTCCCACACTACTGATTTCACTTGTATACTTGCCCTTCCCCCCTTCATTCTCTGCTCTCACATAGCTGTGTATATTTCCAACACCAGTCTGCTTTTACCGGTTCTCACGATCTCTTTGCTTGCGGATTTCTTATATTTTTCTTTCTACCCTGAAGATGGAGGCGATACGTTCCTCCAAAACGTCAGTTAACACCACTTATACACGGTGCCAAATCCCAGAAGACTGCTTTCTTCATTGTTTGACACTAGTTTGAGTTCACTGACATCAATAGACGTAATTGTTTCACAGATAATTTGCTAAGTTCATCCATTGTATGGTGGTTATTTGAATACTGTTTCCTTTTTTATGATTCACCACAAATAAAAATCAGATATAAGTCTGGGGATCTCGCAGGCCATAATGTGTGACTTATCAGCCTGTCCAAACTCTTTGTGTACAACATCAATGGAGTAAGTAGCAGTGTGTGCTTAGCACCATCTTCCATGAAGTAACCATGTATCTTTTCTCCTCTATAATACTCTTAAAAGGGCTGAAGAAGAATGTCATTGACATACTGCTCTGAATTAATAGCCTGTTCAAAAAAATATGGGTCCTACTATTCATCTATCAGTAAATGCACATCACACACAAATCTTCTGATTGTGAAGGTGTTTTTGAAAAGTCATTTGCAGATTAATAAAATTTTGGGTCAGAGAGACTGTCAGGTACGGCCTGCAAGAACCAGTAAGAAAAGGGTTCTTCTCTTACAATCGCCATCTTCAATTTGTTTTAAGTGATTTTAACATATGCATCTTACTTTGACTGCATTAACATTTAAGTCTTGATTTCTAATGCTAGTAGAATTTCCTTTATGACAACTTATGTTCAAACACATATGTAAAGTATTTACGAGTATTTTCAAACACATATGTAAAGTATTTACAGTGCTGGCTGTGTCTTCTGTTGATTACCAGTAGTGGCCAAAATGTGCCATGGCAGATTTCTATATTCTTCTATTAAATTTTTTACACTTCATGGATCTTACTGCTTATTCACATATTAAGAAGTGTAACAGGTCAAGATATATCTTATTGGGACCACAGGACACCTTAGTCAGGTTAGCCAGTGACCTTGTAGAGATTTGAATTGTGCACGTCCAAAATGCAAATCTAGAGCACGACTTTATGTCATCCTTTTTGATATCTGGAAGTCTTATGGTATGGATCAACTATCCAGTGCTTTTACATATCAGTGTTTCTGTAAGCTCTTTCTCCTCTTTTTTTTTTTTTTATATCGAACTGCACTCTGGTGTCAGAGTTCCTCTCTAACAAATGTATATTTTTTGTGCAGCTTCAGAGTTGAACCAGATGGCCTGGCTGCTGAAAACAGTGGCTGTTGAGTTGAAAGTAACAGCTACTCATATGCATCACTCTCAGCTGGGAAACCTCGTGAACCTGTTGGTACGGGAGCAAGGTGAAGAGATGGTGGCTGTCTCTGTAGAGGAGAATGCACCATCAGAAGTGACAGAGATGGCTACCATCATGCAGCTTAGCCACTACTTAGCAACACCCAGCAGTGAGTTTGTATACAAATTTTTGTTGGTTATTTATAGGATTTTTAAATACATACAGCAAAATCCTGCAGAGATATTTTATGCTAAACCCTTCTTCTTAAGAGGGAAAGCTGTATTTGAATTTCTTTGCTTCCCTTACTTCTTGATTTATTGTTTAAGGTCTAATTACGGGTGTTGGTTGGTTGGTTGGTTTCCAATGGCTGCATTTGGGATCATTTAACCTATTTTACTTCTTGCTTCCCAATAGAGAGCACTCAAGTTCTTGCTTTTTTGCATTGAAGGGCACTGAAGGGCATTGAAGGAGGTGTTCTTTTCCCATAGATGATCCTGGCAAGTTGCACAGTGTTATATATTCCTATCTTACAAAGATGTGCTCCAAGGCATTCATGTCCTGTATTCAATCAAAAATTTGCAACAGCTTCTTTTCTGGGTTTCTTGCTGTTAATTTCCCAAAGTTTTCCTATTTCTGACCATTTTTTTGTTGTATGGTATGGAGTATTTCTTTATAATTAGAGAGGTTGTAGACAAGACTTTTCTGTACATATTTCTGTATTAAGAATCAAAGTGTTAGAGTATTCTCTAAATGCAATCTGAATGGAACCAATATGTCATTATGATCAAGTCTCTGTGTTTGTATTGCAGCATTTGCAAGTGCAGCTCGTCATCGTGATCCACTTATACTAAGACTGCTTCTCTTCCTTGATTTCTCTCTGGAAAGTATGACAGTGCCCAACTGGGAATTCTTTGAACCTTCCCAGGTGGAACAGGTAATATGAACTAAAATGTTACCATCTTTAGGTAGTAATTGTTGCAAATAACTTCTGTTGAAGGAATTTGGAATTATAATTACTGACCCCATTATCTTTTTAGTTTTATTTGCCAATGAGAGTATTCCAGTGTATGGATCAGGTATAATTAATGTAGTTTTCACTCTTCAAGGAGTGGTTTCTTAGCTACCAATCCTACCTGTAGCACCGGTATTCCAATATGTAATCATTGGCCAATGTAGGAATACTAGCAAACGAATAAAGGTGAATGTGAAAAAGTCAAATACCTGATGATGGCTCAGTGAGCTGAAACATGTTGTAAGAAACAATAAATGTATGGTGTGTCCATACTACCTATTATGGTGACAATAAAATAAAGAAACTTCACATACACAGTACAGCAATACCTCGCATAGTCTGGGTAATCGGTTCCGCCAATATCCCGGACTATTTGAAACTGGACTAATCAAGGAACAAAATACATACAAAAAATGATAATTGGTTCCAAAAAAAAATCTCCATTTTTCAGTAAATAAAATGCGATTAATAAGTTCAAATGTCTTTATTAGAAATAATTTTAAAGAATTCATGTTTTTCATAATTCATTTTTTTGTTCTCTAAAAATTTAAATATTGATGTCTGCACATTTTTCTTCTTTGGCCTTTTCTCTTCATACATTTCTTTGTAACAACAAATTGCATTTTTTATCATTCGGCAAATTGTAAGGCTACGTTCAATATTGGGATCAACTTCCATAATATGCGTTGTCAAGGTTTCAACCATTGCAATAATTTTTTATAGTTGTTCAGCTGTTAATTCTTGTGCAGGCACTTCAACACAGTCAACATTGTCTAAGTTGTCCTCCTGTGCTTCATAAGCCCATTGTTCATCTATGTCGGTAAGTGTTTCATAATTTAGTGTTCGATTTCATGCACTCAATTACGTTGACGGAATCTAACTTATTGAAACCAAGTTGCTGTCCAATTTCCACTATGTTAATAGTGACTTCAGCAAAATAAGTTTCAAAACCAATTAGATAATATGCACAATGTGGTATGATATGTTTCCATACTGCCCTCATATGCTTGCCGTTAATTCATGCCATGCTTCGCCTATATTTTTGATAACGTTTCTGATGTAGCTCGTCAGAAATTCCGTTAAAGTAGTGCTCTCCCCACCTCCTCCAGCGATAGCTGTCAGAGCTCAAGAACAAAAGACCTGAGCATAGGTACATACATATACAACGGGGAACCCCAGAAAAAATTGAAATATGTATCGTATCGCATAACTTTAAAACCACATAAAATAAACCACACAAAAGGAGACTTGACAGTATAAAGGGAAAAACCCAATCATTCATATATTAATTTTTTATAATTTATTTTTATTTTGCTCAATTAAAATTTAGTTTGTTTTGAAATTTTCAAACCGGACTATAGTGAATCCGGACTGATCGAAGCCGGACTATGCGAGGTATTGCTGTATAATGTTAATATATATTATTTCTAGCTGTATTAATTTGTGTCCAGTGAAAGCCATGCTTGTATAACTTTTTGCTTTGATGTGATACCTTTATGGCCCAAGTCTTCACCTCTACGGTGCATCTGTCTTGTAATTATCAATGTCACACTTTGATGAAAGGAAAGGACAAGTTTTATGCCATAGTATACAATAGTTCATCTTTACATGGAGAGGAGAACCAAATTCTTTTTATTTTTAAATCATTTTATATAATGAGAAATTATTTATTAATTTTTTTCTCTTTCTCCTTATTGGAGTATCAGTAATGTAGAGAAATGTTTGTTTTCAGGTTCTGGTACAGTGTGAGATGTCAGTTATGGGGAGTGGATTGAAGTTAATAGATGTAAAGAAATTGCACCATATCCTCATGCAGGAACTGGCAGCCATACAGGGTAGCTCAACTGCTGGTCAGAGACAGCTCATACTGCAGGAGATTCAGGTTGTTTTCTTAACATGTTACTCCTCCCATGTATCAGTGTTGGTCATTGGTCCCACTCTTCATCTTAAATTGTCTCTAGATTGTATGACATTCTCTACATAAGAAACTGCATTTTGCAAATTTCATTGAAAATTCTGTCACTTCCCTCGCCAAATTTTAGTATATGTAAACTTGTATTTGTTAGATTTATGTGTTGTTGTTAATCATGGGGATAACAGTTGGAGTCAGTTGTTTTACCATCATATGCATTAGAGGGTAAAGTTGACTCTGCTTAAGCACCATGCCATGAAAATATATGAAGGAATGGAGGTGAAGCTCCTTACATCCTTAACCATGGCACTGGATTAAGTTGAGTGGAGAGCTTTCCACTTCAGCTGTTTCACTTCAAGGGCAAGAGTCCCCAGTACCTGTTGCATAGGAGACTGCACCAGCATCATTGTTGGTTTGCACTTAGTGGCAAAAAGAATATCAGCCTGTAGAGAGAATTGAATCCCAGTCTTCCAACTCAAAACCTGTGTAAAATTAAATGTTCCCTACCATTTCTAATGTACTGAGATGTAGTGTATAAAGGGTATTTAAATTATGTTTTCTTATGAAATTTTGGGTTTTTCATGGCAGTGAAGGTTTGGGTTGTAGTCTTTGTTATAGCATTGTAGAGTCTCATAGGTGGCTACCATATTTCAGAGGTACATGCCATGAGACTACACAGTGTCATAACTCAGGAGACTCTGAGATACATTGAACATAAATAATGTGGCCAAAGCTAGATAGAAGAATATTGTAGCGTATTTGATCAACGCGTTGCCAGGCAACAGCTCTGTAAACATGATACACGCCCACAACAGTAGAGCAAGCTGTGTTTTCCGTGTGTCCAGCAGTTGGCGTAGGATCGGTGATGTCGCACATCGGCAGTAGGTGGCCGTCACGTGACATGTTTCCTGCGTGTCCTTCAGCTGTGCATGTGGGGTGACATCACACAGCAACAGTGGATAGGGGTCACGTGATATGTGTTTACTGTTAGTCAGTGTCGGTCCCTTGGCTGGATAAGTGAGCAACAGAATTCTGAGTGCAGAGTTCTAAGTCTGTCACAGAGAGAAATAGTAGCAGCAGAATCCCATGGAGTGAAATAGAGAATCCAGGAGGGTTCAACAGTCGAGAGCACAAGAATGAGACTGGAATGTGAATTGTGAAGATCAAGTACAGATTAGGACAGAGGAGTACAGAGTGATTGAAGATGAAATAACAAGAAGACTTCATAGAGATTTGAAGTGATAATTTCTGTGTTGAGATCCATTGCTAGGAGACGACTAGTGGAAACAGAGAATCCTTGTGCGTGTACAGTGTTGAACTGGAAAGTGTGTAAATCAGCAATAGCGCTGTATTTCCTGTATTTAAGTGTAATTAAGAGAGGTTGTAACTGAAGTGCTAATAAATCCAATCATCTGAACTAGAACCCATAATAGTCAGCACCCGTACCACCCTACACATGACAGTATGTTGATACCTAACAATATGGTTGATATGCATTGGAAGAAAGGTGATTTTGCCTGGCTTGAGAATGTGTTATAATTAAGAGTCCAAAGGCAGGAGAGTTGCAGGATGTCCATTGATATAATGAAAGACTGCTTGTAGCTATCATCCCTCAACCCTTTGTTTATACTTTAAATGAGAACTGATGTTTCAGAATCTTGTGAATTTTTTTCACGTATCAGGCTATATTGATGTATGCTCTGAAGCACAATGTCCATCGTTCTCGTATTGGATCCACGGTACGCTATATGGATGCATGGCGTCAAGTGTGTGAGGTTCTGTTTGCTGTTACTCCACCTGAGGTTCTTCCATTTGAGTTACGCAAGCAGCTGCTTTTGGAGACCGTTCACTTGCTGCTGAGGAAGGTAATTAGCTTTTATGCTAAAAAATATATCAAATTTATTATTGTGTATGTATTTGTTTAAGTTAATTTTGTTTGAAGTATGTGGAATGGATTTCTGTTTGGGCAGTCAGTCTTCAGCATTGTTTTCTAATTTACATGTTTAGTCATCTGAAAACTAGTGACAAAGTAAATTAGCCAGCTGATTGCTCTATATTCAAAACATATCTGGTTTGAATCTCATCCATAGAGGTGTCTCCCCTAAATTTTCTTCACCACCACCTTTCAAATTCTTTATTCATTTGTGATTATCCTCATATTGTTTGACATTACATACCTAATGCTGGTAATAAAGTGTCATGAAATTATTTACTAATGAGTGAAAATTAGAGTGCATGAATTTTCTGAGTGACAGAACTGAGGTATTACACATAATGGCTTCAACCTTGTGTGTAGGTGTTCCATAGAGTGGGTTCTCAGTCCAGCTTACCCTCCCAGCCCTTCATGGAGCAATTTGATGTAGCAGGAATGCATTCATTTCCGCTACTACTTATAGTAATAACATTTTTGTGACATTCTAAAATCTCTTTCAGCAAATGCCAGGTAGTACCTGGCATGACAGACAATGAGCATCTTCCAAATCCCTACCTGACCACCAGTTATAATCATATTGTTAGTTTTACAGCTGAAGTGGGGTCATTAAATAACCTAAGAAACTCGGTTGTTCCAAGTATCCACTATTTATACTGTGCTTCATCTAAAGTGTGGGGCTATTAGCAACTAATTCAGAAAGAGGACACAGCAGATGGAAGGGAGTCATGGTGTCTGTTATGCCGTGGTGGCAGGGGGCGTGGAGGTATCCCACCGCTGCCACCACTGTTATGGCGTGAGGGGGGCGTGGAGGTACCTCCACCGCTTCCGCCACTGGGCCTCTCTTAAGCCGCCGCTACACCTTTCTTATGCCGAGGTGACAGAGGGCATGGAAATATCCCGCTCTGTCACCCTGTTTAGTATGCTGCCACCATCTTGTTATTTTCAAGAAATCTAGTAAACTTATCCTAGCTTGCGTCACTGTCCTGGCTTAACTCGTAATTCGCCGGAGTGTTGGGAGGTCCTGGAGTCGTCAAGGAAGAGGGTAACACTTAAGGAATTGCTAAGTTAAAGTAAACTCACACGCATGTCTATTCTATTCTATTTCTCTGTGTCACTATATACATCTATATGCACTCTTACCGACGTTCGTCGGTTGTACTACACTGGATAATGAACCTGCAGTCATCATTGGTTCTACCTCCTGTCACCCTACTGACGGGTATTCTACGCCGCGGTATCTCGAATGAACCTAGTCAATCTAGTTAGACCATCTTTCCCTGTGGTTTTACACTTTACAATTATCACTGTTACACTTAATGTTCATGGCTATATGAAGTTGGTTTCACTTACTTGAGATGAGGAAATAGATGCTCGCCATCAGCCACCAGCGCACACTCACGGCCATCGCTCTCTTGGCGATAGCCTCCCCTGAACTCTAAGTTACTTAATATCAATCAAAAGTCTAAAGGCAAAAGGTTTTTTTGATTAAGTCTTCTAGGGTTTATATAACCTCTCTTTGCTGATTCTTTGAGTTCCGGGTAGGTTGCCTGCCCATTCTGACGTGATTTTGGCCTCCCTCATTGGTTGCCCATCGAGAAGGGGTTGACTCTTTCGGGTCTACCGCCTCCTCTGACTCAGCGTTTTCCTCCTGCCATAGTGTTTATGACCCACTTCATATAGCTCCTTCCTCAATGTCAGCGCTATTACACTGCCGGGTTAGCATTCTAATGACTCAGGCATTCCCTGTTACAATTCTTTGTAGACCTAAACTTCCTGGGCCGTTTCATCACGGCTACTTCTTAATCTTATAGTCTAGCTACTGTTATTCCAATTTTACCCCAAAACTATATCAACATGTACGTAACCTTAGCGGCATTACAGTGTCAGAACTGGTATGACCCACCCCTTTAAACTGGAATCTACACCTACATGAAATTTAGTCATTGTCTCAATACATTTTTAAGAATGTGCATAATACAAAACATTTTTGTAATCTTTTCATTGCACCGATCAGTTTCTGAGCCCTCTGTTTTATTGTGAAGTATTCTACACAATATCCTGATGTAAGCATGTTGACAAACAGTTAACTTGAATTGTCTTGATGAAGGAAACACTTTTCTTGTGTATAGTTAATCATACACAGTGTGTCCAGGTTCTGTTAGGACTGTGTTCATTAAAAATACAAGACGTGAATTATTTTCAAAATTTCACTCTTTTTATTCAAATAGTCTCCTAAATCAATACATAGCTCGAATTGATTGAAAAGTTTTTGAAAACAGTCACTCTACTCCTTTTGTGGAATCGCATTTAAAACTGTGGTACATTCCTTTTGGATGTCCTGGATTGTGTCGTGATGGTCTCCTTTCATCGCCAACTTAACTTTTTGGAACAACCAGAAATCTACTGGAGCCAAATCTGGCAAATACAGAGGATGATCAAGGACTGTGATCCCTTTTCTGACCAAAAAAATGGCATACAATCTTCGATTTGTGGAGTGGGGCATTGTTGTGGAGGAGTGACCAGGAACCTTGCTCTCGACATTCAGGTCGAATTCGAAGAATGCTCGCCCACAAACGATTGAGGACTCCGAGATCATAATCAGAATTCACTGTTTGACGTTCTGGCAGAAAGTCCTTCTGAATGATTCCTATGGAATCGAAGAAAAGGGTTAGCAGTGTCCTTACTCGACTCTTTTGCATGCGCACTTTCTTTGGGCTCAACCATGCTGCACGCTGCCACTTTGTGAGAGGCTTATATTATTGTCTCGTCACCAGTAACAATCGATTTTGTAAATTTTGTATCACTTTGGGCCAACCGTAACATGTCTTTTCAGTGTTTCAAACCTTCCGTTTGCCCAAATGCTTGGTCAAAATTTGATACACAGTACTTTTTGGTATTCCCAAAAGCTCCTCAGTGAGTCTTGCAGAAACATATCTGTTTGATGCAAGGATTTCGGTCACTTTTTCCACATTTTCTTCAGTGCGACTTGTTCTCAGCTTTGATGCTGAGAGCGTCTTCAATGCCCTCCCTGCCATCACGAAATACAGCATACCATCAAAAAATGTTCGAGCGACTCAAACAGTCACTACCATACACACTCTTCATCATTTCGTATCCTTCTCTGGCTGTTTTGCCTAACCTCAAACAAAATTTGATGTTGGCTCTGTGTTCAACTGCCATTTTCCGACGAGCATCAGAACAGTACTGTTACATTCAAGGTCAGAATGAGTCCTAACAGATCCTGGACACACCATGTATTATCTGCTTCTCACAGCCATAGTCCTTGTATGTTTCTGCAGCAAACACATTCTCAGAAAGTATTTAATTGTCCTAATACTTCCCATTACTGAACATTGCTTTCCAGTAATTAGTATCCTTAACATGTATTTGGAAGGTTCTAGGTTCAAATCTTGGCCACAAAACCAGCTCTGCTGCCGAGGGTTTTCTCAGTCTTGCTTGGCCTTCCTTGAAAATGCAGGGATAGCACTGTATATGAGTCATGATCACTTCTTCCTGTGCCCTTTCTACTCTCATTCACAGCATCCTACCATTCAGTCTTACATACTCCAGGCAGCAAAACACTGTTATTAAATAACCCAAGAATCAAGCACTCGATAGTAATCTGTCTACACTAATTATATACTTAATAGGTACTGCTGCAAGATGCATTGTCTGAGTTGGCAAGCTTGGCATCAGGTGTGGTTTTGCTTCTCCTGGTAAACCTTCGCCATTGCTTAATGCTGAAGCAAAAGGAAGCAGCGTTTGGACCAGTGAAGGACCATGTTGTTAGTAGCAGTTCAGGTCTGCCAGATGGTTTTGGCACTTACAACATGCCAACACTTCAAGCCAACTCAGCAACACTAAAAGTGATCCTATCTAGCATTGTTGAATGGATATTGAAATCAGGTAAGAAAGTGTTCAGGCTAAGAGAATCAGAAGGAAGTGGAAATGGAATGGAAGAAAGAAAATGTAATTTTCTGTGAGTTCAGTGATAATGTTAATATACACGCACAAGTCTAATATCACCCTTCTATCAGTGTCTTCATGATTTTTGCACTCTTTCTTCCCAATCTGTTAATATGTTTGTCCTTTAATGGTCTACACTATAAATATAACTTTCTTTAAAGGCTTTAAAAAAGAAATAATAATTGTAGTGATGAAATGCAACAAATCTATAGTCTGATGAGATNGAATAAGGCCTAAAAGCTTTATGCATTCAGAAAATATGTAATTAACATGTGTGTGAAAATGTAACTTTGAATCAAAGAACACACCCAGGTCCTTAATACTGCTGGTGCGTGTAATGATATCATGACAAAGCTGATACTCGTAGCTCAGAAAATTTGTTTTTCTGGTGTATGATACAACACGCGTTTTAGCAATATTAAGTTTCATGGAGTTAGCAGTGCACCAGTCACTTACGGAATTTATGTCAGATTGAAGTAAGAGGCAATCATGAGGAGAGTTAATAATGCGGAGAATTTTCAGATCATCTGCAAAAATTAGAAATTTAGAGTAGTTAACGGAGTCACATAGGTCATTTATAAATACATTGAAAAAATAATAGTCTGATGAGATGATAATGTTCCCTTGAATACATTATAGTCTCCATTATCCACTGTGGCATCAATATGCCTTTTGGAGCAGTGTATGTTACAGTTGTGTTTGTGTATGTAGGTATTGCATCACAACAGCTGCGAGCAAATCTTTATGGTGCACTTCTCAACTTCCTGCATATTGCTCGTGTTGGTGGATCACTAATGCCAGATGTGCCTGGTGAGAATCTCAACAACACGGAGAGCCTGTATGTGAGTCGGCTGGACAGCTCACGGTATCGGGCTGGTATTGCTGAGCAACGTAGTCAGTACCAATCTAGTCTCGAGGTCATTGTTGCATTTGGTGAGGGACTAGTTGATGTTCTGTGCCATGATTGCACAGGTGGCCATGATGTGTGTAAGGTGAGTGAAATCAACACAATAATAAGTGTTGATGCATGTAAGATGAGTGCAAACGATATAATAATAAGTGGATGAAGATTGTTTAACAAGACCCATTGATCCAGATAGTCTAACCCATTTTATTGAATATTAATATCACCATCAGTGATCACAAGATCAATTACTAACCTTAGAAATGACAACTGACAGTTTATCAAGCTAGGATTGTTCTGAAAGAATGGACTGTCAGTTTCTATCAGCTGAATAATCAGTCCACCATTCTGAAAAAAAAAAGATGCTGAACTTCTCTATTTGTCAGAATGGTTCTGATGATGGTGTATTACACTTGGGATTACTGAGTTTCTAGACTGTCATTTATCAGATATTTTGAAAGAATGTCTTGGAAACTGGATGTGTGTCCATCCTCCAGTGAAATGGTGGGATTCGGCCACATGGTCCATACAGGTTACAGAATTTCTTTAACCACCTCATAACCTAAGATCTTCCATCCATTCATTCATTTATTCACATTCCATAAGATCTTTACAAGGTCGGAAAACAACCAATTAGATATAGAAATCGTCAAGTAGCTTAATCACATCTTGCTTATCAATCAAGCAGCTGTCAAAAAACAGTAGTAGATAAGGTTTACATTAGTTATAAAAGAATAAATCTTAAAAACAATAAAAACATTGACAATTTTAGAATAAAAAATTCAGTCAAAATATTATGTACAAATCTTGCTTATACATTGAAGCAATTATCTAAAAACCAGTTTATAATATAAGAAATAGTTTGGAATGTTAATATAATTAATGATAATAGCTGTAACTAAACATTGACAATATAAGATAAATTGAGTATAATTGGTAATAAGAAGTGCAAGTAATAATATGTACAATTTAAAAAGGCTTAATCACATAAAACCTCTTACATCTAGTTTACTGCAAGAATAGAATCAGATAGTGCAGTTCCTTTTCTGGATGTTCTTTTTACCAAAATGGGCCAGCATTGACCACTAAGGTTTGCAGAAAAGCTGTGTAATTATCTCCTCGGATGTTTCACTGTTTACTCTAGGAGAAGTTTAGAGAAATATACTTCTCTCATCTTCAGGGTCAGAGTATAACCCAGGCAAGCAGCAAGAAGAATAACTGTGGTAGCTTTACTCCTTTTTCTGCTTGCTGTCTACTTAGCTTACTCTTCAGCCCTGAAGATTGAGGCAGTACATTCCTCCAAAACATAGTGAACTTAACCAGACTACACGGCATCAAATCCTAGAAGATGGCATTCTTTAGTGATGCCATGACCTCAAATCGCATTTGCTGGAATTACTGTACTTTGTGTTGCAGATGTTGGCTCTGTCTTGTCTGGATAAGCTTATAGAGCTAGATCCCCACACCAGTTGGGTTTCATTCCTGTCATCACATGGCTACCTCAAGCATCTCATTGACAGCTTGCTATATTCTGAGGAGAAACTACTTTCAGTACTCGAAACAATTCCTACTACACTTCGTCCACTCTACCTGTATGAATCTAAAATGGTAAGGCTATTTTCAAACTATGGAAAGTAAGGAAATGGGGACTTGGAGATCCAAACATAGAAATTTAAGTTGACCCTTCCTCCCTCCCTCCCTCCCTCCCACTTCACAATATACTACATCCAGCACATGAGGGATCTTGTCACAAGCTAGAGGTAATATTGATAAGTTTAGACAGATCATGTGATAATCCTTGCTACTGTGCACCCAAACAAACCTGCCACCTTACATTCCAGTTACTTCAACCACTATGGAATTATGGCTTCTACACCAACTCTCCCTTCCTCCATCCCTACCATATTCTTTCAAAGCCAGATCAGACATGTGGCTACAACATGACAGCACTCCACCTCATCTTGGTCAACAACAGAATACCTGAATTTCTGGTATGGATATTTTTGATTGGTCATGAAGGATCACAGGGCTGGCCTTCCCACTTATAAAGAGACTACAGACAAAAGTGACCCTGCTGTGAATCATGGATCGTACTGTACAGTACAGAGGGCATACAAAAGGCAACAAGTTCAATTTTAAAATGTGGAGGATTGTACGTAGATGGTGCTAAAAGTCATTTAAAACAGCAGATAGCAAAGATAACAAAATTGCTCTGTAGCTGATAACAGCAGAAAAATTTGTTTTGCTCGCTCAGTGGTAAACATTTCAGGAGACACTAAATCAGTGCCATCAAGGTATCCAGAATCAAGGAATGTATTTGGAAAGCCAAAGTGCTCCTTTCCTTTCTAGGTTTAGTGGCATACTTACTGAAGAACTCTATTGCCAAACTAGTTTCTTTTCTTAAGCAGTTGTGTTACCTTATGAGCTAATGTCACATTTTTTATTGCTTATTGTCATTCAATTGTATATGCGATACTTTTATGTGCAGTGTTCCTATACATCTGTGATTACAGGCATTGCTGTGTCGCATTGCATCCACCCGTTCTGGAGCTGAGCTGTTGCTAGAGCAGGGCACATTTTCTGCCCTTTCTTCGATGACAGTGTTTGACTGCCACCCAGATATTGTCAGATCAAAGTAAGTACCAGTCTAGAGATCTGAATGCTTAGGGTGTCTGGACATCCCCTCCCCTGCCCCATTCTTTGTGGAGGCCTTCCAGTAGAGGATGGGAAAGAGATAATGTTCTGCAGTTTTCATACAATTATCTTCAATTCTATTTTGAACATTTAAGCTGCATTATTATGGAATAACAGGGAATAATATACCCTTTACCAGCACAAGTTTTCATAGCAATGCTGGCACTTCATCATCTGAATAAGAACATTAAATTTAGTATGAGCACGGTGTTAGCCTTTGCAAACAATTGTACAAGTAATTAATTTATGTGTTTATTTTACAGTTTGCTTGTAGAACTGGATTTTGTCCCTTCTGTTAGTGCTCGATACCTGCAGATATTGTTCCCAGCCCTGGATTTATGTGATGCCATTCTTACTTCACTTGGCACTGACAATCAGTCTTCCACAGTACAGGTAAGAAGTGACATAAATCTAAATCTAGAACTCCTTTAGTTTTAACATTTAATATCTCATTAATTTGTGACATATAATGACAGAGTTTGATGTTCAGCAGCTCTCACAGTCAGTATATGATGTCCATCCAGGAGAGAGCCAATTGCATCATATGGTTTGCCAAGTCCATGGTAACCATTTAACCCTTTGTAGCCAGTGGCATTTGAACACCTCTTTCTTCTGTGCCAGAGGGTTTAAAAGGGCCACAGAAAGAAATTCATGATTTCATCAATTTTGGAACATAATTTGTGAATATTTTTCCCTGTGGATGGAAAATGCTGCACCAACATGCAGAATAAAATACAGTCAACTCTCAATTATCCGGGATAATGGTGGGCATGGAAATCAAGATTAATCAAAAACCTGGTTAAGACAAATGTTATTAAAAGTAGTACTGTAATACTGTACCTTCATAGTACTATAGGCCAACCTGTATTTAAATTTACTCAACCTTATTTTTATGTCATCTCATGGCCTATTTAATACTTTTTTTACATTATACTGAAGTGTGAATTAGTTATTTCAATCACGGTGTTCAACAACATCCAACAGTTTTTACGAATATTCACACTTAACACTTAAAAAAAAATTAATATTGTTGTTTGCTTTTTCGTGGCATTTTCCTTTTCACGGATATCCATACGAAGCCTACATAATATTAGCTTGTCACTTAATAAACTGTTCTCTTCACTCTCAAGATAGTCTAGTAAGGATTCCAAATGATTAAGAGCAGCACCATGTGATATGTTCTTACTAGCAGCACTGTTCACCTCTTCCTCATTCTCACTTTCTTCCCGCTCTTCTGGCTGCACCAACACTGAACTTACGGTTTTGTCACTGCTTAACATTTTGAAGCCCAGCTCACACGAGTTTCTGTTGAATACTTAACACAACATGCTTCCTTTTACACCCTGACATTTTGCTAACGCACTTGAAAATCGATACAAAGAGACCAACTGGGGCAGTGTATCTGTCCTTGAAACTTTCCACAAATCCTTGCATTCTTTCACCCCTACCCTAGAACACTGTGTTAGCATAATGGGACCAAAGAATGCAGAGCTCGGTTCACACTAGTGCGAAAATAGTGTTACAACTCACCATGTGAAACAAAAGTGAATGAATATTAAACAACATATAAGCCTCAAAAAAGCCCCAGTTAAGCCGCAAACCGGTTAATCCGCCCCCGGATAATCGAGAGTTGACTGTATTAATGATACTTATATTCAAATATAGAGCACTATCATTGGTGTAAAATGCTACAAAGTATGCTCTGACTGTATACCTTTCAGGTACACAGTAAACTCGTCATAGAAAAGTATGTGACCTCCACTTGATTCTTGATTTGTGGTTCAAAATAAGGGCAGTTCAAGTGGGGGTGACGATTTATTAATGAAGGGAGAGAATATGCAACCTGAGGCACAGTAAATGTAGCACCTTGCTGTAGGTGTCACTGATTCACATCATTGTTATACAGAGACGTGTACTATTGAACCGTAAAATTACAAACTTTGAGCTGTTGAACAGTAGAAATTCAATGTCATTATTGCAGTTAGTTTTTTTACTGCACATTTTTAAAATTGTGGTGGTACATGTACTACCATCTGTGTCCTGGTGAGTCAAGTAGCATGGTATATGTACTACAGCTGGATTCAGACTGTGAATGTAGTTTGCAGCATATGTGTAGAGGAGAACCTCCATGTGTGAAATTAGTTAAGCATTAATCTACTCAATTCAAGGAAGGGGGCAGCGTGTTAAAAGCAAAAGATCACCAGAAGGACCATGGACTTCAGAAGATGACATTGTGCACATAAGGGTATTACTTGTAAAGAGTTCAGTATTGCTGACGTCAGTTTGCATTTCGATATGCCCAAAACCACAATCCAAAATATGTTGCATAAGTTGCTGAGATTATATTCTTACAAATTTCACTTAAGGTGTGAAATTGAAATACACTGATCCTCCAAGAAGAGCCGATTATGCAAGCTTTAAGTTAAATGAAACTGATAAATACTTTCTAATGCAGGTAGTTTTCCATCAGTGGGGAGTGAAACAACCACACGAAGTTTCCAAATAGGTGTTTGACACCGAAATGAATTTGTGGGTGGACTTCTGTATGACTGTATGACTATATGACTGTAGGATATTCTTCTTTGCAGGAAACATCTTGACTTGTTAGAATTGTGTCCTGATTTTAGCTGTTAGCCTGGAGATCAGCTGTCCTTACTTAGATTTTTGTGGTCTTATTTAAAAAAAACTGTGGCTTTAGTCTGCAAGTGAACTATACTGACTGAGCAACTGCCTCTTGTCAGCGAAGTTAGTGCCAACTTTAGTGGATAGAGGGTGTCGCATGGTTAGTGCAACAAATCCCCACGGCCATTAATTTCGGTTTTCTAGACCAGTTTGTGGTCTTACTTAGTCCCACCAATTATATGTGTATAAAAGTATCTCAAATTAACCTTTATGAGCCGAAGGACACCGTATGGGGACCTTTAAAGTGAAGCCGAGTGTCCGTGCGTCACCGTATGGGTACCCGCAATCCACAGGTGCGCATAGTGTTTTAAAATCTAATTTTAAGATAGAAATTCTTGTTCTACTTACATTATTTTTGGACACCCGCTTTATAAGTAGACAGTCTTCCCTCCTGCATCATCTAACTGAATGTTGCATGTAACTGAATGCAGAGTCCAACATCGCAATTCATGCACTTTGTCCGTATGTAACTCTGTTTTCCACGCGAAGCGCACACATGCAACATCTGTCTTGTATTAGCAGGAAGTAGGCCAGTGGTCTCCTCTTTTCATAATGCTTATAATACATCACAATTTCAACTATGCACCATGGCCCCATTTCGCATGGAAGAAGCCGAAATTGAGAGGCCGCTCGTAAATCACACCATAAGACTGAAAGCACGTAGAAGAAAGGGGCCATGTTGGGGCCTTTCTACATTATTTTTGGACACCAGCTTTATAAGTAGACTGTCTTTCCTCCTGCATCATCTAACTGAATTTTTCATGTAACTGAATGCAGAGTCCGACGTCGCAATTCATGCATTTTGTCCATATGTAACTCTGTTTTCCACACGAAGCGCACACATGCAATATCAGTCTCGTATTAGCAGGAAGTCAGCCAGTGTTGCCGATTTGCCTTCTCTAATCATAACGCTTATAAAACATCGCAATTTCAACTATCCCCCATGGCCCCATTTCACATGGAAGAAGCTGAAGTTAATAGGTAGCTGATAAATTTCACTGATTTAGAATGTGGTACATAAGACTGAAAGTACGTAGAAGCAAGGAGCCATGTGCAGGCCTTTCTAAGAAGCTTAATTGTACTTCTTGTGTGGCAGATACTTGTATACACAGACAGAGTTTCTGAGGGACGTGACCTCACTCCTGTATACAGAAAGGTTCGGAGTGCTATAAAAGCATAAACATTTCCTCCCCTTTGGCCAGATAAGCCAGTGGCAGTATGAATGATGTCAGCAGCAGGCATTTATACTGCAGAAACTGACAGCATTTTTGTGGACAGACGCTCAAAATTGGGGGAAAAAAAAATTTTTAGAATCAGTGTAACAATTTTTACAGATTCTAAAATCTGTAAATTACAGTATCTGATTCTATAATCTTTCTAGATAAAAGCAGCTTTTATTTCGTTCGTTTATCACAAAAATTGTAGAAATCAGCATTTTGAGTAACATGATTACAATTTTTATTACTCTACAATGGCAGGCATTTAAATTAACTCCGGCCCGCTACCATTACCAGAATTTAAATGGCCCGTCCCTTAATGGTTAAACAGTGAGAAATCCCTTCCATGTTTTTTCAGTGTTCACTAATCATTCTACAGTTTGACTCTGTATAGTCTAAACTACTGACAACATTACTAAATAAACTATAAATAACAAAATAGAGCTGAGTCACTGGCCATTACTTCTAACTTTTCTTTGCAGTTGAATTTATTTGTGTTTAACTTTTTAGTAGTATGATGTGTAATGTTCTCCACCTTAACATATTGTCACGTGTTGGGTGTGTGTCACGCAACAACTTTACGCCGTATTGAATATAGCAAATTTATTGCATATTCGCTCGTACACTTATACAGTTCACAATTACACCACTACTGCCATCTGCAGTATCACAAATACTTCTCCTGTAGTCATTTCCATTCACTCTATACAACTCAATAACAGTGGACTTCAAATAACTCCGGCGAATGCTAGACTGCAACTGACTGGTTACTCTCTCTCTAGTAACTGTTATAAACTCTCAGTCGGACTGTGGAAAACCCACATCACTTCACTGTTGCGTAAACACCGTATTTACAGGCGTTGCTGGGGAATGCTGCCGAGAGTTGTTTATTGCTGCGTAGTAACCGTGGGGGAGGGGGACGGAATGTTGATTGGCCTGTTACCATAGCAGCGGCAGTTGCTCTGATGCTGTTACATCACCGGTGGAGGGGGGGGTGTTTACCGAGTGTTGCCCCGTCCACGTCACAATATTTTAAATAAATTTGATCAGAAAGTAAAGAACACATACCCAAGTTAGAGTTGATGAACCTGAACTGATATATAGAGTAAGTGTACTTTTCTATTGTGGTTACAGATTCTTCATTTCCTGCTGAACCATAGTGAGATGGTTACGATGGTGTTGAGAGCTGGCAGTCCATACATGCAGATTGGGCATCTTAAGGAACTGGCACGCCTCACAGGAGTCATAGCCCGTTCGGCTTATCTAGGTAAGTGGCGGTTGTGGCTGTTTACTTATTTTTGTGGCAGTATACTGGAACCACCAGCTTCCTTTTAAGCAATATCTTCTTTTCTTTTTGTAGATACCTCCCTGTTAGAGACTCTGTATGATATATTTCCATCTCTACATCTCTTATTTTGTTGTGTTTCATAACTGTTTTTTCCCTGAGAGTAATGGGGATTTAAATGTCACCGTCTGCAGAGCTCCAGGTGAAGGACACAAATACAACTGGGTTATATCTGATGTCCTAAGGGAATTGTTCGTGACACTGTCATCTCCATTTTAATGCCATGCAGCCCTTGGCATGATGCCTCACACCACAGCTTTGGACCAGAATCCAGTCTACATATAGTACCATCTCCATGATGTGAACACCAGGGTTGGCTTTGATAGGAGTAATATGTTGAATGTTAGGGCCCACCTCAAGTTGTTAAAGTTTTCAAACATTCTTCTTCAAGTAATGTCACATGGTGTGCTGTATGATATACTTATGGTATGTTTTTATATACCCAATAGCATTTGTTGGAATGTGATCATGAAAAATGCTCTGCTTCTGAAGTCCTGTTTTGGGCATTGGGCTCTGTGACATCTGGAGAGTGGAGAGGATAGTGAAATTTGGTTCAGCAACATATCCAGAGTTAGATTGACTGTGTGGTCATTTATTACAGCCTTTCTCCATATGATCACAAAACATGTTCTGATGTAGAAATGTTTCCAGGCATATCGTTGAACTTTTGCTGCTATTTACATTATACTTACATTGATGTGTACTCTGGTAATGAGATTTCAGTTTACTATGCATTTTTAAACTGTTGCAGACATGTATCATGTCAGAGCAAGTGAATCCCGAATGGAAACTTCATCTTATCTTCATCGTATCCAGAAGTTGATGTTGGCACTCCTATCCCGTTTTGTAGCCTCTGAAGCATTGTTGCGAGAACTGACAGGTTCAGCAGATGTATCAACTGCTAGGACTCCAGCAGCCAGTGGACCTGATGCACAGCAGACGGACACTATGGCTGGTAAAGACAAGATGGAAGCTGTGCTACGATTTTTTCAGGTGGCCTGCCACCTGGTCCTGTATGCGCGTAACATTGTTGCTAGTCGTGAAGCAGATCATCGTGCCTCCACTGTTATTTTTAAGGCATCCCTTGCAGAACCGGGTATGACCACAGAGCGAAGAATGAGAGGTAAGAACTTCAGCATTACATTAGTTAGAATTCGGTAAATTAGAAAAAATCATAGGATATTTACTTAAATTCCAAATAATTAAAAATATGGGTATCCCTCATTTTACCGACACTCAGTTTACAAACTTTTACTACAACAAAGCATGTTAATTTGTACCTATTTTTCGCTTAATGAACTTCATTTTCACCACAACGAAGAACTTATGTCTGTAAGAGGGGTGTGTTTTTGGGAGGGGGCGGTCAAGGGCAGAGAAATAAATATATATACACATGGGGAGGTGGAGAGAAGCAGACGTCCCTACCCATGTGAACCTCCTGCCTTTCCAGTCTGCCCACACATCTCATTGTGATACAGAATTAGCTATGCTTTTGGGGATTACATTTTATCCAGATTTTGCTGTTTCTTGCTTCAGAGGGTCACATGGAAGAGAGCACAGTGCCAAACTTGGGAGTGATGGTGCAGCAACTTGTTCGGTGTGTGGAGCATCATCACCTTGAGAAGGCTGCTCTTGACCTTCTGTCTCGTAAGTTGGCGTCCGTCCCAAATATGAACAGTACTGAGCTCAAGGAGGTATGTTATAAGTACTCATAATTAGTGACTATCTTATTTACATGTGTAATTTCCCCTCTCCATTTTTGGAAAGAAATATACAGCCTCCATCATTGCCACCACCATCACTTTTTGCCTTTTATACAGGGGTTCGAAGAGGCAGTCACAAAACAAAAGTTGCACAGTGTGACATGATGACCATATTGATAAGATGTCAAGATAACTAAATATATTGGAAGTACGGCTTCATTGTCATTGTTTAGAATCTGTTAGAAACATATTCTGCATAATGGCCCTCTTAACCTTTATGTGTGCTTAAATTAGTGGGGAAAATGGGGAAATATGTGCACTATGCAGTGGTTAATATTGAATTTTCAGTTAATGTTTGAACCAAGCACCATACATGTTCTGCTAGCCATAAATAACTTTGGAAACAAATATTCAAGTTTAGTTTGTGCAAAAGTTATGGGCAACAGTGACTGCTAGTTAGGAATCACTTAGTATGATGAACATGCTGGAAAATAACCCTGAGCATATGAAGTGGTTCTCCATATGCGCAGTGTTAAGAAATTAACAGTATCAGTGGTTTTTGTTGCTATATTGAAGTCCTCATTGTGAGCCGTACTCATTCTACTGCATTTTCACTGTACTTTTGGGCTGTACTGTGTTTAATAATCAGGATTGGGGCACTGAATACATACTGTAAGCAGAACTAATTTTTAATATTCCCGAAGGTCATTTTTTCGTATATTTAACCTGAATGACTTAAAAGTAATAGTTTTATTAGTCATATTTCATGTTATACATATAAGAAAAAATACATATATGGATTACTGTTATGAACAGTTATGATCATTCCCCTTTATAAAGTGACAGACGTGTCTATCCTTTTTGGTCTTCTTGTTATGATATATGTTCTGTCATATTTGGAATATCTGAGGTCTAATATTCTGAAACCTTAAAATGTACTCTGTATGCAGTGAATGCTTTTAATCTTGATTGTAATCATGGCATGTGATTGGTCTGTCATAGTTCCTTCCAGAGGGATCTGCTAACACTGGAAATGTGGCTGAAAACCGATCCTTAGCTTCTCAACATCTGGCACTCCAACTGAATCTCAAACGTCAGGAGTTGCGGTATTGCTCTTTCCTCATTGAAAACTGCCTCTATCTAGTATGGTGTCATCTGGACTACTACATGTTACGTTCTCTGCCCCGTGGTTTTCCTCAAGTAGTACCCTCACCTGTTCTAACTCAAGGTCAGTTCCTTATAATAATGTTGAATCATGCCATGGTTACTTTAAAATGTGTTTCCAGAATATCCTATTACATGTCTTACAATACCATATGAAAAAGTGCTTGTTATTCTGTTCAGAAATTGTGTTGTGTGTGTGTGTTTCCCCCCCCACTTAAACACAATTTCTGGATGAAGAAAATAAATAAAAACATATCTCAAAACAAGATAAAAGTTGCAATATGATATAAGTTTCCCCAGGCTAAGAAAATCGCACATAACCAGAATTACGCACTCCCATGGGATTGTAAATCACCCTGAAGAGTGGCATGTCTGTAATTTGCACTTATTGAAAACAAGTGCTATAGGAAACATTTGGATGTAAGAGAATATAAGTGGAAAATGGAAATTATACATTGAGAAAGTTTATGTTTTATGTCTGTCTTTTTAGCAAACTGGTGGAGTGATAACACTTTAGACTTATATTCCAGGGGTTACCTAGATATTTTGACTGCAGCTTGTTGTGATTTTCCTCAATTAGTGTGGTATTGTTTGGATAGTTATATAAAGAAAGTTATAATCCACTGAATGTGGATGGGGTTTGGATTTGTAACTCGATGTATTGCCCACTTATACACTCACGACTCGTGACTACACTTTACAGATTACTGACACACACAGACTAGTGTCTTCAGTGTATTACAGTCTCCACTAGCCATTTACTGGCAACAGATTTGAACGCAGGAACTGAAAGAGTCTCGCTGAATTGCACACTCTTCAAATATCACACATAAAATCTCTTCACAGCCAGACTTTCAACTGAGCACTGTTGCAACTAACTCTTCTTCACAGCCTGCCATACAGAACTAAACTGAACTAACTTTGTCCCTTTCTTATAACACCTCAGCATGGACCACATAGTGACACCCCATTTCTAACAGTAATTCTGTTGTTGCATGCTTGTTTTTGCCACAGGAACTTGTTTATCAAGCTGTAGCCTAGAAACGGTTTATGTATTGTTGCTTATCTAATCTGAAGGGAATAAATTACAGTGAACTGGCTCAGAACAGTGTCTAGGTGTAGTTGTTTGTATTGCTATTGCTGAGCAAACCTCAGTATTATAACATCAGAATATCAGTTGCTTACTCTGGTTATATCAAGAGGTAAAATAGTGTCAGATAGTTTTATAGTCTCGCATGCAACATTATGTGAGACTAAGAAACTAATTGACACTAAGTGAAAACTGCAACAGGATGCTGTAATACAATATTAGGTAAAACAATATAATGAATTTATTTTATCCAGTCAAAGGAATTTGTCCTCGCAGTTTATTAAAAGTTGTATTAGCTGAAAGTGATCGATCATCATCTTTGTTTCTTCATGCGTGCTGTAACTGTATCAAAGAATTCTCAGGCATATTATATCTGAATAATGTGGGAACCACTTAGTAGCATTTAATTGGTTAGGAGAGGGGACCTACTGAGAAAAGGAAGGGGATCATGGATGTCTTTTAATTTAATTCACATTTTGAACAAAATATCTGGTGCTGTTTTCTATTTATCTGTTAATGACAATAAGGCCCGCCTGTCGTAATTATTCTTCATTCATAATTCATACTGCAGTGGATCATCTTATATTTTAGTCACTTGACTGAGTATCCCAAAGTTGTGGGAATGTTGCTTTCATTGACTAGCATTGACTTTCATTATTTCTAGGAACTTCAGAATCAATGTGGCTTGTATCACCACAAGAAATAAGCCAATTGAAACAAGGTCTGATATCCATCTTCAATGACAGTTTCAGCAGGAAGTTGATTGACACAAAACAGGTAAAGTAATGTAATTTATATTCGGTAGATATGACATTCACTTTAGTGTAGAAGCCTTAGGTAATATGTTTGTTTTTCACAATTAAATGTCTATGGTTATTACTGTATTCACTTTAGGTGCATACATATGATAAAAAATGTGTCAACTCACAGTAACAGACCAACATTTTAAGCAATTTACATCTCACTAACATATGATATACATGCATTATACGTATTACAGGTTCTAAACGCTGGTTGAAATACAGTTTTTTACATGTACATAAGAAGTGGCTGTGAGACAGTCAATATGCCTAACAGCATAACTGTAAAACATACATTATGGTAAAAGGTAAAGTTCTCCCTATCCATAACTAATTAAACACTACGCCAATAAGATGTATGGGGGAGTGAATGCATAGACCCGCATTTTCTTGACCTCGGCACTAGTTTGAGGTGAGTGGTCAGCTTCACTCCCCGGCCACTTTACCTCCGGGAAAAAGCCCCTGGTACATGTTGGATAGGAGGCTGGGTGGGTCCCAGAGCTGGTCTGGACAACATGGAGAAGTGAAAATTCTTACCCCCACCAGGATTCAGACTCCAGCCACTTGGTCATTCAGCCTGTAGCCAGTTGCTACTATATTGAGTGCACTGTCCTGGCTGCCTCAAGGCTGACAACCTCACCACCATCTGTGAGCCAATTGTCTAGAAACTGTTGGAGCCATGTCACAACCTTATGGGCCTTCATGGTCTGTTACAGGGATACACACGTTATGGTAATGGCACATATTTTGTACATGAACCCATAAATGATTAGTCTTCTAAACCAGTACAATTAAATTTAAGTAACATTTAAATTACCACACTCAATGAAAGTGTTTATAACATACATGGATAGGATCTTTAACATCTTAGCTCCCACACCCATAATGTTAAGTTGGCAGCACAGGTCTCATCTCATTATGTCCATCACAGTCACATACCAAGATCACAGAACAAATCTCACCAATATATATTCATGAAAGAAATGAGAAGTGTTAAGACTAGTTTAATGTGACATTTGAAGTGCAACATTTGTGGCTGTGATAGTGGGAAATGTTTTGTGAATGGAAAAATCATTACATGTCACCAGAAATCAAACTTTGTTTGAATCAGTGACATTGAAGTTGCAACATTAATCTAGATGTCATGATATCATGACTTGCTGCAATGACATGTCATTGCACAAATGTCATGACTGATGTCACATGAAAATTAACCTTTAATTTTTCTTGGGTTTAATATATGCTATGTTTCCTCTTAATGTCACAAAGTGTTGAAATTAATTCACCTCACCTTTCTGTTTTACGTTTTGATGAGCTGCAAACTTCTCACAGGGATATGATTTAAAGCTTCTTATTCAAGTGTAAGCTCCTCTGTTTGCCATAATTAGGGGTTATCAAATTTTGCAATTGAACCAACTGAAACACAGTACATACTTGATGGGGGACAAAGTTATGCACATATTTGTGTAGCTATATTGTATTCATCCAAGCTCAGTGGAAGGGGAAACCTGTGTGATGAGGAGGGGAAGATATTGCACAGTGCTTCCATAAACAAGCCAAATGACAGAGTACACAATGAAATGAGCTAATGGACTAATGAGGGAATCCAGAGGACATTGTGTGTTCTACATTCCTCAGTGGTTGAAACTTGGCAGGAGTAAACTGCTCTTACTGATTCTGGAATACAGACATTTTCCTAAGCAAGGGTAGGACAGAGAGGGTGAGTTAATGAGGCCTTTATGAGCTGCTAGCCATGAATAACTTTGGAAGCAAGACTGCAAACATAGTGCAAAGAGTTATGGGAAAACACTGGCAGCTGGTTGTGAATCACTTGTTAAGATGAAAATGAAGGTAGAAAATGCCCTTATTTTTTGGATAATTTTCCATATATGTAATGTTAATAAAATGATTGTGCCTGTGATTTTCATTGTTGTATGGAATCCTTGTTATAAGGCATATGTTCTCTATCAGTTTCAAAATACCTTTCTCATAAATAAATGACAATTTTTTAACCAAATACTTTTGTATGTTCATGCTATACATAATTACTTTGTTACTGTAGCACATATTTGTAATAAACATAACTTAATGTACAGTAAGTGGGTGCATAGTAGCCTAATTGGTTGAAGCACTATGCTAGAAGCTGGAAGGTTGAAGGTTCAGTTCCTGATGTCATTGGATTTCTCAACTGACCTTATCCTTCCAGCCGCACTATGGACCCAGGGTTGACTCAACCTCTAACAGAAATGAGTACCTCACCACTATCTGTGAATCATTTTTCTAGAATGTGTGAGCTTCGACATCTCACAACCCTGGGGGCCTCTATGGCTTGTTACACGGATAGCTTAACCTTTTGTAATGTACAGTACAGTTTCCTTCCTTTATTTGTTATTTACAGGATCAGCCTGCTTCTGACAGAGGGTTTATTGAGGCTCTCCTCCGAAGAATAAAGAGACTTATACAGTTTGTTCCAGTCAAGTAGAAAATGGACCCTTACCTTGAAGGACATCTTGAAATGTGGTGTTCTTTATTTGGGGACATTTTGTCCGAGTTTTGTAACAGGCACTCTTCTGTAAATGGTGACATTATGCAGTGTGCTAAAATTTCATATTCACTGATGCCAACCCACAAAATTCATGATTTTTAGTCAAACATGTCGTATGTTTTGTGTTTACTTTTGTGGTATATGTGCAAGGAAAGACACCTGGCAAAAGAAACGATGTTTGGGGACGATGAAGAAAGCCGTCTTCTGGAATGCGGCACTGTGTAGAAATTTCTACACGGCGCCACATCCCAGAAGACAGCTTTCTTCATTGTCACTGCTGTGAAAACCTCAAATTTTACGATGTTTGGGACGTTCATAGTGTTTCTGTGGATATGTGGGTGCTGTTTCCTTCTGAACGTAATTCCGAGAGGTAATATAGAATATGTATTTTTTACTTTTAATGTGGCCAGGTTTTTTGTATGCATATGTATGTATATATTAATTAAATCTGGGAAGACACTGCATCTAGAGAGCCACATAATAAAATGGATGCGGAAATTGCATTTGCAAATGATGGCCTAGAGAGGTTGGCACTTGTTTGCAACAAGTTCCTTGTATTGACCACTTGTTATTAATGTTTATTTGAAACTGTTACAGTGAGACAAGAATACAATGTAATTGTCAATAACAGTGGCATTATTCTATATCAGAATTGATAATGTATTGTTGTGATGAAAGTGTGGAATTCTGGATATCTAGTTGCTTGCTAAACTAAGCACATTGCATATATTAGATGCGTCATCATCCAGCTTCTTTTCAAAACACACAAAGTCATCATCTCCTGTTCCCAAAACACTTAAGTTCATTAAATATGTTGTCATCCCACCATTCCATAGCACTTAAGATCATCAGACATGTCATCATCCCACTTTCTTTCTGTAACACTTGAGGTTCAAGTTACTGCGCAGGTTCTGCTGAAAAGAAAATTAAAATTTAAACTAGATTATGGTATGATGTGTTTTCACTTTTGATTTAAAATAACTTTGTTGTGTTTGAATAGTTATAAACAGTATAAAACAGTTTTATGTGCCTGAAGTTTTGCACGTGACTTGGTCATTTTAACATGGGGATACAATTTTCTTTATATGGTCTGCTTAGTTCTGAAAGTCCATTGCAGATTTTTCTGGATGGGGTTCTTAGACTAATTTTAAATTGGAATTTTGTAGTTCTTACTCCTGTATATGATTAGAGTGACTCCTATTGCAGTATTTTCAAGAATTTTGGGCCTACTTGGAAAAATGAAAGTTGTCAATTAAAGGTAAGTACATCTTAAGATCTGCCAATAAACCAGAAGTTGTTAGCCTATTTCAAGTGTCCCTGACTCATGTTTAGACATGATTGTTAAATGGGAAGATTGATGCATCTTTATTATTACACTGAAGTAAATGGTAAGGATGTCGTTTATTTCTAACATATAAGGACCCTTTTATAACCTCAAAAGAAAGAAAATTTTGCTTACTAAAGGAGGACCATATAAGAGATGTAGGTGGAAATTTGTTGATCAACTGCTAGAAATTAGATCTGAAATGTAAATTTTAAAATACTGTGATTCAGATTAAACTTTAGACGTTACCGAGCGTACATGAGTTGCATGTGATAGGAATAAATGTCTTTTTGTAGACAGGCAGTGACTTCAGTGAGGGAAGTAAGAACCAATTTAACAGACTGAAAGAATGAATACTGTTAATA
Source organism: Cryptotermes secundus (assembly GCF_002891405.2). Classification (NCBI taxonomy): domain Eukaryota; kingdom Metazoa; phylum Arthropoda; class Insecta; order Blattodea; family Kalotermitidae; genus Cryptotermes; species Cryptotermes secundus. Next base: position 288,461 of record NW_019729906.1, on the reverse strand, counting down.
ACGGGTTCCTTAATCATGATAATGTGCCCAACCATACACCCCTGAAAACCACTGATTTTGAGACTAAAAGCAACATGGTTATCATTCGCCATGCTCCCTACTCACTGGATGTTGCCCCCTGTGATTTCGCTTTGTTTCCCAAATTGAAAATAAGAACGAAGGGACGTTTTGAAACTGTCTGGCATCCAAAGGGAATCACAAGCGGTACTTGACAACATTAAGGAAAATGATTTCCATGGTGCTTTGGAAGCAGGAAAAAAACGAGGGGATCACTGTCTACGTTCCCAAGGAGACTACTTTGATGAAGGAGATGGCAGCCAAAATTGAGTTAAGCCAGCATTTCTTTCTTGATCTAGTCCAGGAACTTTCTGATTGTTAATACATATAAAAAAATAAATGTACTTCATTATACATAAAAACAAACTGCACTGATCACGACCATTTTATTGCAAATGTATCGAGGAGTAATGTGGGAGAGGATGGTGGTAAGGTCATACGAAATTGAGGGATAGATATTATGAAAGCAGTACAGTAGACCCTTGATATGAAGCAAGTGTCAGGGAACAGCCTCAGTACCTGCATTATAAACAGGACATTTATTTAATTTTTGGATCCCCAAAATTATGTACAGAATATTTACAGACTGAGTACACACATGAAAATTTGAGGTATGTTTCATTCTATTGAAGCAGTTAAAAGGGGCACTCATTAAATCCTGTAGTTGAACAAAAGAATCCCAAGAAACATACAACCCATTCATAACAGGCTATGAACTTTACCCTCTGTACATGCACACTACAGCAAGGGATGTTGGAATACAGTCTTTTACTGTAACTAAGCATTTCACAGAAATTTATATGATATAAAACTTGTAGTTGTAGTGAGGGACATGATCACAGCCATGATATAATGACCTGTTATCCTGATAAGTCTGATAACACCTTTTCCCATCCTTAGCCTATTTTGATATATTTAAGTGGTCAAACAATTCATATAATTCTAGGTTATGATTGGGTGAAGGGTTTATGAAATGTCAAGTGGGTACCTTGTCCCCACAGCATAGTGCATCCTCAGACTGCAGAAACAGATGGCCTACAAATATGGCAATTAGCTGTGAATATATTGAGGGTTGGGCAAGTAACTAACAATCCTTCACTATAAAAATTAGAATCTCAGGCTCTGATGGATTCTTTCCTTTGTATAAGGTCCAGTAACAGATTCTTGTGACCATGGTAATAAACACATGTAGGACTGGAGGTTCTAACAGCAGTGGTTATGAAGGGTTTTGATCTTTTGGGAATCAGCACTGTGTAGTCCATTAAAGTCAACATTTTGCTTGCTTCTTCATGCAATTTTATTGTTTGGCTTAATCTACAACCATGAGGTTGGAGGTGACATATTCCTCTAAAACGTGGGGTGACTTCTACAGAACACACAACCCTATCCCAGTAGATGCAAATCTTCATAGTAATAACCCTTCTAGACTTGTGTTAAATTATCATATGGACCACATGCAACACATAAACTTTGTTTCCATCTATCACCAAGTCAGAATATCCTTTATTAATGTCTTAAACATCAACCTCCAAATTATCCTCTAAATAAATAATTAGATGATATGTATGGTGAAAAGCCAACTAGCAAAGTTCAACATGTAAAAAGTTTTAAAATTCTGTCACCCACATTACAAACAGAAATAGTGGATGTTATTTTTCCATTCCTAATGTTATATTGTGGAATCCCACTGCACATCACTTAGTATCAAATGTCACTGGTTCCACCATTTCATGTGCAACACATCTTTTTATAAAATTTATTAAGTTGTTCACTTTAAAAGTTTTGCATTACAAGTTTCAACCAATATGGTCATCATTAATTTTATTGTAAGTATGGTCCCTTCTATGTGTGGGGCATTCGGTAGCATAGTTGGTTGAGGCACTATGCTACAAAGGGCACGCGGTAGCGTAGTAGTTGGGCTATGCTACAAGCCAGAAGGTCACGGGTTCAAGTCCCGATGAGGTCATTGGATTTTTTTCAGTTGACCTAATCCTTCCAGCCGCACTAGGCCCTGGTGTTTACTCAGCCTCTAACAGAAATGAGTACCAGGAATTAATTAAATAATTTTCCTGGGGAGTAAAGCATGTAAGGCTGACAACCTTACCACCATCTTCGAGCCGATTGTCTAGATAGTGTGGGACCCTCAACGTCTCACAACCCTATGGGCCTTCACAGCCTGGTACAGGGATAGCGTTACTTTTTTACTTTACTATGCTACAAGCCAGAAGGTCGTGGGTTCACTTCCTGATGAGGTCATTGGATTTTTTTCAATTGACCTATTCCTTCCAGCCACACTATGGCCCTGGGGTCAACTCAGCTTCTAACAGAAATGAGTACAAGGAATTAATTAAACAATTTTCCTGGGGAGTAAAGTGCGGCCAGCGCATAAGGCTGACAACCTTACCACCATCTTCGAGCCGATTGTCTAGATAGTGTGGGACCCTCAACGTCTCACAACCCTATGGGCCTTCACGGCCTGGTACAGGGATAGCGTTACTTTTTTACTTTTATGGTCCCTTCTATGCACATGTGTATTCCAAGTGACAGGCTCTTCCTGTTGTGTTGTGCTCTGTGTCTTTTTTATGAACACCTGGAATACACATGCACATAAAGCAGACCATATGTTAAAAAAATTAATAACTGAAACCATTATAGCTTAAGCATAGCAGTTTCCTCAACTATAATTTTAAACACCTGATGACCATTTTGGTCAAAATTTGTAGTGAAATTTTATTAAAACTCATGTAATGACTACAGTACTTTACATTCTCACATCATGTACTACTGCTTCATCCCAAGGCCCATATATATTTTCCTTGTGCTTCTGCCATCTTAGAAACCAAACTGGACATAATACAGTAACAAAAAGTGTGACACATATAAATAGGAACATCATAATTAAAGAAACTGTCCACAATGCATAAACTGCTGTAGTAATCATGGCAGCAAGTACAATAACTGAACCCCTGCCTTTGGATAATAAGATGGGTAACAGAACAAAACATTCTACAGCATTAGTTAGCAAAACAAAGGCATGGAATGGTGATGCCAGCCTGGAAGCTAAACATACTGAACCAAATATTGCTGCATTCATAGACAGTGAACTAGAAACTATAGCTGATGGTACTCCATAATCAAAAAAGATTAAGTGTATAATCATCATAAATGTTGTCATTGCATATATAGTGTCTGTACTGATTGTATCTGTTAATGTTTTTAATACTGGTGACAGCACATAACCAAAAACAACAAATATCAGAACAGTTCGCAAATCTGTAATCAGCACTTCATTATAATTCTTGTCTGTTAGTACAATTCTATACGTAAGATAACCTATAGCTGCAACCAAACTGCTCTGAACAAACACTGTTTCAGGTTCGATCCAACCACTGTGTAAGTATACATACACAGCTACAAAGAAAACTATGATGCACAGTTCCTGGGTAACAAGGCCAGCTCCAAGAATAGCAGTTAGAGGAGAAATTTCTGTAATATTAACATTTTTCTTTAATTCTTCTAGAAATGTCTTATCTGTGTAATTATCTGGATAGTCTGTATTTTCGTACAAATTTTTCTTCCACGTTCGCTGCCGTTGTTCCATTGTGCCTAAATCGTCCATTTAAAAATTCATCACGTGTGCCCACTTTGTACTTAAACCACGACGTCAACTACAACCTGCGGAACCTGTGAGCCTGTGAGTGTGTTATGCTTTTTTTATCTTCATGATCGATCACGATCGATCACGATCAATGTCAGTCAGCTGTATTTGCTGTAGAATTTTAACTGTCATTCGCCATTCAAACATTTTATGTTCGATTAGTTGCTGTTGCAAGCGTTTAGTTGCTATGGAAACAGGAACTTGATAATCAGAACAAAGACTAGGTAACAGGAGGGAGTAGTGACTGCTTACTGTATGAATTCATTAATCAGTTGGCTGCATAATATTTAGATTTACATATTTTTTATCCATTTTCACAGTATTGTTTTTTTGGCCTTTTGAGTTACTAGTTGCCGAATAAAAGCTGAAGTGTTTACGTGTACGTTAACCGGAATCTTGTAAGACACGTAAACGTTTGAAGTTTAAAGTGTTATCCACATTCTTTCTGTCGCTGATGCGAAGTTTTCTTTGGTGTTTTAAGGTATGTGCAGTTTACGTTTTAGATTTCTGCAGCATGATACTCCCATATTCTCTTACGCTTCGGGCTTGTACTTCGACCATTCTTTTACGAGTTTCGAGATATATTAGCAATAAAGTTTATCATTGCATTTATCAAATTTATAATTTCAGTTTACTGACATCATTTTTACTTAATACTTTCAGAATCATGAAGAGGACAGTAAAAGTAACCAGCTATGTGAATATTTAAATATTTTATATAAATTAATAAACAGATTAATTTATTCAGTTTTTTTAATTCCTGAATCCTCAAACAGCAGCTCCTTGAAATGTTTCCTGCTCTGTAATAATCACAACCGAATTGACGCCGTTAATTTATACATTACAGAATTGTATATATGTCAAATTGCCGGGAGAGTGTGATGTTTTATTTGTAAAGGCTTATAGTTTGGATTACCATTGCTTTCAGTAGCTGAAATAGTATGTGCTAAAAGTGTTTGTTCAGTATAGTCACATGTTTAGACAACACCTAACAGTCACTGAAGAAGATTTACCCCAAATCAAAATATTAAATGGCGAATTGTACTTTTAGCACTAATATGTGTTTGCTTTGTTATAACAGGTGTCAAAAGTACTTGCTGCTGTTATGGCACTTTTAAGTTTTATAAGGTATTACATATTTTAGTGCTACTAGTTCTACCAATAGATGCATAATGATGTGTAACCCTGCAAGTTCTACATGTTGACTTCCATCATTGTACAGTGTTTCGGGATCTGCGGGGAATATTGCTGGTATTATTTTCATTATGCTATTATTTTTTTATTGATAGTGGGGTGAGACTAAGTCCCTTGTACTGCGACCACTTCTGGCCTATTGTACCAGCCCCAGATGGGTGAAGGTGATTGTGGAGCAATTAGTGGAATGAAAATTGGCAGGGGAAACCGAAGTACTCGGGCAAAACCTGCCCCAGCGCCACTTTGTCCACCACAAATCCCACTTGACCAGACCCGGGATCGAACCGGGGCCGCCGTGGTGGGAAGCCAGCGACTAACCGCTTGAGCTGTGGTGTGGCCCTTCACTGTGCTAAGATCAGAGGGTCTGCAGTGTCATGGTGGTGATCTCAGACTTCATGAACATGGGTCATTTATTCTCTGAATTAGTGGGACTGAGCTGAATCACAAAACAGAGACATATGAGAGACGCATGGAGAGCAAGAAGATGTAATTTCCAAATATGTTCTTAAATTTTGCATTATCCATTGTTCCCTCTTCCAGTTACAAAGTTTATGTTGCAAAGCAGATGATAATATAGATACCTCTGTCTCTTTCTTTCCTGTTGCTCCCACTTTGGAGTATAGGGAATCCATGAAACACTTTGTTTCACTTCAGTCTCTTAATCCTGAGACAGTCGGTAGGACTCAGTGGGTAGGGGATTAGCCCGTAGCAAAGCCGCTACCTACACAAACACAGAATAAGCGCACATAGACATTCATGCCTTGAGTGGGATTCAAACCAATAATCCCAGTGTTTGAGCGGGTAAAGACAGTTCATGACTTAGACCATGCGGCCACTGTGGTTGGCAATATAGATACCTCATTACATCAGTTGTAATCTGTTTCTTTACCAAAACTGTTTGAGTTGTTCATCTTAATGAGATCTGTATTTTATTTATTTCCTCTCACATGTATTTTAGATGTACCCAGTATGGATGTTGTCTTCCTCATTTCTTCCAAACTCGATTCAAGAGTAGTGGATTAAAAGAGGCTTGGCTGAGCCATTCACTTCCTGTTCATCTAGTTACCTTCACATCTTAATTGACCCCAAATAACCCGATTTCCTTTATGTTTTTATAATAAACTTTTATCTAATTAATTCTTTTCTAGTAGAAACAAGTTATCAGATATGCGTGGCACTAAGTTGAATCTACGCGAGCGGTTGGAAGATACCGTGCTGGATCTCAGCATGTCTCAAATAGAGGAGGTGCCAGTGCGAGAAATTGTGAGTTGAAATTGAAAACAATTTAGGTATTGTATCATAATTTGCTTTTTTGTTCCACTTAGTATACATGCATTAAAAACAGCGTAATTGCTATTGTGTCCTTGAGTTCTATATATAATAGTACCCCCTTTTCCTCCTCCTCCACAAAAGATCACGGTTAAGAGGCTTCATATTCAGAATGTTTAGGGTTTAAATCTTGGTGTAGAAATTGGCTTTTCTGACTGAGGTTGTTTTCCATGGTACTTTCAGGCAAATTCCCAGAGGCTACCTCAAATTATGCCACCACTTTGTTCCACATAACCTTCAAGTCATTTTTTACTAATTGGCCTCTAATTTGACAGACTGAGTTGTATGTGGCATCATTAAGTATACTATAAACTAAATGACTGTGTATGTGTGTTATCCATATGTGTATGTTATGTCATACATCATAGTCATTTTCGTATATTTATGCTGGTGGCAGCTCTTTGTTCAGAACTGTGTATCTGAAGGATACATATGTAAGGAGGAGAAAGGAGGGAGTGATCTGTAAAGGTATGAAAGACAAGGAAAGGGAATAAAAGGGAAGAAGTGTGAAGATATGAAAGAAGTGATTCCGTACTAAATTCCAGTGGGCTTGCCCTCTAATAAAGTATAACTGAATAAAAATAGTGTCTGTTTTTAGTTAAGCACAGCCATGATTGTATGTTTATGATCTTTTTGCAGTCACAGATTAAGAAAGCTACAAGTCTGGACCTGTCTAATAACCAGCTGAAATCCCTTGGGGTATGTACTGTATTTAAATTAGAGTTTACTGGATAGTACAAGGTAGTGTAGGTTGGTTCTAATGCCCTTTGACTGAGGAGATTTATATTTTAGCGGTCAGATTTACTCTTACATTCATTCACGTGTAGAAGGACTTAAGATTTGTACTGTGTTTCGCAGATATAACATAAAAACAGTATTATGCAGTGTCAGTGGAAAAAAAAAAAAAGGTTGAGGTTTTTGCAGCATTGTTAAGATTCATATTGTGATCTTCTGGATTATTACACTGTTTAACCAAACAGATTAGTGTAGGCTAATGTTATAGCCTATTTGGGAGGTGATTCATTTGAATTTCCACCAGTTTATCCTGACTGAGGTTTGCTGTGGTTTTTTGTCAGTCTGGCCAAGTTAAGGCTTTAATTAGACTGTGACCACTTCTTTGCAGGTCCATTCAAATTCATTATCCTGCAATCCTCATACACTCAACACTGTTCTGTCTGAGATACTGACAGTGTCACAAAATAAACAACAAAAAATGAACACCATACCAAAACACTGCCTCTGTTCTCTGCATAGAGATGCTCACTTTGCTAATCAGTGCCTATTATCCTTGCTAATTCTGAATAATCTCACCTTCCCTATCATTTATAAAATATTTATCATATTGTGTTTATTTGATATTCAGGGCACACATGACAATTTCTACCATGAAGAAAGAGATAGTATGTTCCTCCAAAACACTGGTAACCACATACCAAACTACACAGTGTCATGGCACAGAAGACTTCAATATGAAAGATATTTTTTACGTTAATAATAGAAAAGGTAGACTTCTACAGAATTAGTGGCGATGATTGGCAGAGATTCGTTAAGTTTTTCACATCAAAATATCTGTGATGTTTTTCATGATAATTGATGGCTGAGGCATGTATTGATCGCATTTAATGTGATTTGGAGGGGGTAAAGGAGTGGCTAGGAAGCAAGGAAACATTGAACACATAGTGATGCTAAGAGTAGCATTGTGGAACATTGGTTTTCAGTGAATGTGAATTGCTTTGGTAAATGTGTTTGCACACAAAGAATCAACAAGTATTACTATTGTATTTGATGATTATATACCCATTGCATGCTATGAAAGCTGCAGTTACAAGGAGTGGTACACAGCAATATCAAAAAGTAAAGTTACTTACAGTAATTTGTTCAAGTCTTGAGTATAATTCTTGGCTAAGGTTGTCATCTATGCAAATTCAGTTGTTTTCTTATACCTTATTGTACTTTCCCTTGGTGAAAGAAATGATATAGATCCATGGGTTTCTTTTTTAATGGAACATAAACTTTCATGCAGTGTTCTCTTTCCAATACCACATGCTACAGCAGCCCAATCCTCACATTTTGGGACAGATATGAGTGGTGCTTTGTTTTCAACCTCTCTCATAAAGTACTCATGAATAGTGTACATTAATTCATAAGTTTTGGTATGCAAATCCACACCTGTCCTCTCCATCAGAAAACAAAGTTGCAACAGTATTCAAGGCACAGGTGTCAACTTGCTGTGATGCAGTTTGGCTGTCAATGCTTCTGTCACATGGCTTCTGAACAGACTGAGCCTCCTATCAGCAGACCTTTACACTAATTCGGCACATACGAAGAAGAAAACTTATTTAGCTGTTAATACAAGTGAAAACGTGATAACTGTGAAAGATAATACATTTCAGTGTTACTTTAGAGAACAATAACTGCAGTTTTCCACCCTTCCTGCAGAAAAATGTTGGTGTAGATTTAAAATGTATATTCTAATTTCTTTGCATGTATGTCATGTTTGTCTGTTCTTTACTAGTATTACATTTATAGTGTCCACAAGTTCATACAGCTTCATGTACTTAACAAATGTGATCTGAAGTGTATAATAATTTGTTCTGTATAATCTCTTTCGGTAGCCAGTAGAATAGCAGGCGTATAAACTAGACAACTGGAGTTCAATTCCAAGCAAGGGCAGGGTTTTTTTCCTTTTTGCCAATGTGTTTGGAGAGCTTTGGAGCCCATGAAGACTCCTATTCACTGGGTACCATTCCCCCCCCCCCCAATGATAGAGCAGTTGAGTCATGAAGCTGTCCACATACCTCTGTTTAGTGCTGAAATTAAGAATTTGTGGAGATATTCCTCAAGTCCCCCATATATCTTCATAGCATGTTGCCTATTAAGTACAGGGACAATTTTACCTTTTATGTGACTTCTTTTTATGTGAGGTGCAGAAACAGTTTTGTATGTTTTTTTATATTTTGTTTTCCTTTGCAGAAAAATTTTGCACCAATGCTTACACATTTGATAAAATTGGACCTAAGCAACAATCACTTGGCTGAACTACCAGACAACTTTGGGGAGTTGGTCAGCCTTCGACACCTGGATCTCTACAACAATCAGGTACTTATATTTAGGTCTACTGGATTGGAATTATGTTTATTGATGTCATGGCCCGGTACAATATTGTAAGTTCATGTCCCTGCATAATTTACACATATTGTTTTCCAAAGTTTCATAAAAGAACTGGGAGCAGGATTCGCATAAGGTTTTGTGAAAATGGTTTGTTGTGGAAAATATTACTGTATATTTGATTTATCCATAAATTTAAGTGAAACATAATCACTGAACTGGGTAGGCAGTGTAAAGGGATAGTTGACAAGAGAAGATATACAGTAGAACTTGGTTATAACGTCATCAAAGGAACCTAAAAATAGTGTCGTTATAAACGAATGTCGTAACCGAAATGGGCACTTCCACAGTAGCCTTATGTTAGTCACGTAAAAATCTACAAAAACCGAGTTAAAATGTTGCATTTTTTAGTGAAATACGTAGTTAAGTACAGACTAACGTAACATTAACGTGGAATTAATATGGATTCTCCATATCGTTTGTACTGTAGAATTCACCAAACCAAATTCGCGGCATACATCAGCTTTTTTCCTTCCATTTTCTATTTCACGAATCACTTTAACTTTCTCTTCAATGCTTAAAACTTTCCTTTTCATTGCCATGTTTTCGCTACTGCACTTCTCTGGGTTTAGGCAGGAACACTATAGGGTAAGTAGACAATGTGAGGTCCTGTTAGATGAGATTCAAGGAAAGGAATGCAGTTAACAACCTGCCGCGTCCTCTTGCACTATTCACGCAGTCCCACCCCACACCCTTGTTTTCGCATAAAACCCACGCTCCTCTTGCAGCCCGCGGTCGTATTCTTCCAGGACAGTCACGTCAGCAAGTAGAGAAAGTGAGGGTGGGCAGACACATCGAACTTTCCCACGATATCAGAGAAATTCAGGAATGAAAATGACGTTACATACGAGGTTGATGCATTTGTGCATGTCGTACTAAGCAAGGTATAAAAACAGTTGCTTTATGAGGAATTAGTTCGTACCATTGAATATTTGACGCAATAGACAAGGTGTCGCAGAAACCGATGTTGCTATAACCAAGTTTTACTGTATTATTATTTAATTTACACTCTTCACATATGTATTACACTTCATTACATTCTGTAATATATTTTAATAAATGCTTTGCAAGTAGTAAGTTTTCAGCAGAGTACAATATTAGCCATGATATCCATAGGCAAGTACATTAATCTTAATATATATTAATTTATATGTAACATAATTGCTCTAGTAGGTGTGTAGCAGCTTGGTTTAAATTTGAATAATGTGTATTATACTCTCATTGCATAGTGGCAACATAACCTGAGATTTAGTAAACTTGGCATAAAACATTATTAATTCCATCAAGATATCTATAATGAGTGTTCAAAATTATTTATGATTTAAAGTAGCTGCATGGCTGAGGTTCAGGCCCGTGTTGGGATTAATCTCTTTGGTATCTCGTCCTCTGCTTCTGCCTTTATGTAATGTGCACTGAGAGTTTCCGCTGATGAAGCTGCTGGCACATAAAGGTCATCACATGCCTGTATCTAATGCAAGTGTCTTGAATATGTGTTATCTAATCTTCATGCTCGCTGTAGATCTCATGATGCAGTGACTAAATGTGACTACTTAATGTTTTTGCCTTTACCTGCAGCTTGACGGTCAGGTCTCTAAACACATCTGTTTTAAATATCCGTGCCTTAGAGAAATGTTAGTGATAAATTATATTACTCATAATTCCCACATCCACCATTGATTCCAGTCTTATTTTCAACATACATTTAATTCCTTATTGTGTGCAAAGGATATTTATCCTCTGGCATATTTCTGTGAATACCCTTTCACTCAGTTATAGCAGACATCAGCAATAATGGACCTCCCCATTAGTCCATTATAGCGAGGGCTTACTGTATAACACTTATTATATAGAATATAATTTTAGGATTTAGTGATATAGATGTGCATGTGTTGCAAGATAACACATCTTCCCTTAAGTTTGGGACAACTCAAGATGCTGCGTTGGCTGGACTTGAAGAATAATCCTCTGCTACCAAAGTTAGCTGAGATAGCTGGACCTTGTCTGGATGCACAGCAGTGCCAGCAGAGTGCCCGTAAAGTGGTGACCTTCTTGCAGACTATGCAGGTTCAAGTAGACGAAGAAAGGCAGCGCAGATTGCTCCAGAAGCGTAAGCAACAAGGTATTCCAAATGAAGCATTCCAGCTGAGATTTTAAAAGTATTTGTTATTAACATGACAATTATTTCAGTTCTTCATTTTTCTCTTAATTACTCTTAGAGGATGCAAATGGAGAAGGTGGCCAGAGACCTGCTTTAGGTATTTCTACTTTTATGGGCACTGGTATCTATATGTGTATTGAGTTTTGGTCCTGAATTTCATATGAAAATGCTGTAAAAAGCTGGATGGACAGAAACTTGTGAGTTATTTTGGTATTTCATTACAGCTTAATTTCTTGTTTTGATAGAACTGGCAGAGCAAGCACAGAAGAAGGAACAACAGAAACAACAGCTGCAGAAAAAAAAGAAGAAGGCTGCTAAATCTAACAACAGTACACAAGTAAAGACTGAGAATGGAACAACCAGTGTTACAGGTGGTAACAACGTTGGTGATGTAAAGAAAGCAGCACCAAAATATCAGAACGAGACCTTTACTCATAGCAGACCTACCAGAAAAGGTATATATTTTGAATAATAAGAGCAGTTCACGAATTGTTGCATACTATTGTCACTCAAAGCAGTATATATTTATTCTTCTCTCTCTACATCAGCATGGGTTTCTAACATATAAGTTAATATGGTAACATGTTTTGGAATGTGTTCCAAGATCAGACAAGTAAACAGAAAGACTGTGCTATTGACTGAAACATGCTTGCTTATTCTACGCGTAAATTCCTCACTTAGTTAAATATTCATATAGAATGCACCATGTTACAGTAGTATTAAAGTAGTATCACTGTGAAACTATAAATCTAGTGTGTACATAATTCGGATTTTTCAGAGTTTTTTAATCATAAAATTGTTTTGTAGATCTGATGCTTAATTTTCTTGTCAAGGTGTTAGGCATTATTTTTACTGTCCTTGGCACATTTATATCTATAATCAAATGTTCTTTTGTTGTAAATATTTTAACAATATAATTACAATGTATGCTGGTATTTAATTACACTCTTTCATAGTAATTAATACAGTAGTCAACGCTTATTGTAGTGGTTTGTGGGGCTCTCTTTTTGACAGGCAGTGTAGATGTTATCAGGATGATGCAGTCTTAGTGGTATTAGAGTGTACCAGCCTTATGTACCTTCATGGTTTAAGGTGACAACAAGAATTAGATTTTGTATTCCATTCAATATTAATGACACTTTCACCAAACAGGTTGATCTAGAGGTAGCTTTCTAGCCCGGTAATCAGGAAATGTTCAGTTTGAATCTTGACCAGGATGCTGGATATCCTGACCGACTTTCCATTGTTTTCCTTATCTATCCAGGCAGATGCCAGAGTAGTACCTCAGTTAAGGCTCCCACACACACAGATGCAATACGATTCGGGATGATATAGCACTCGGGACAAAAACGGCTGTTTACCGAATGGGCCGCGCACACAGACGCGACACTCAGGAATCTTTGACACCTGATAAGCAGCTGGCCATGACTCACACTCAGTCAGTATCTATACATACGTGAAACGACATGGGTAGCTAAATGGAACAAATAATAGAGTTCATCAAAGAACATGCTTTATTGTACAGTACTCATCATTCAGTGTGCAAGGATTCACATGGTAAGGATAGAAAGTGGAAGGAATTGGCTGTTACAATGAACAGAGACAGTAAGTAGAAAAATTTGTGTATATTTATATAGGGTTAAGTATACGGTAACTGTCGACATTCTATGCACCAGTTCCGTTCACTAACACGAATTCCAGGGGCAGTTACCTGGTTGAAGTATGCAACAAACCGCTCTCTAATGGCGTAACTAATATTGCCGCCCTTGGGAGACATAAAGGTTGGATAGGGAACATTTCTCCTTCTAATGGCTCCACTCATAGCAGTTCTTCCCTGTACTTTTCATCACAGTTTTTGAGATGTAGAAAATTATGAAGCAAACACGCTGCTGATACAGTGTGTTTTATATTTCCTTCTTTCAGTTCTATGGGTCTCAAAAAATCCTCCACTTCATGGCAAGAATACCAAAACAGTTTTCGACCACTCTTCATGCACAACACAAATTGTAATTGTATTTCTCTTTCCATATATCATGTTTGGATTGCATGTACGGAAAAGGTCTCATTAAATATGGTTTCAGTCAAAGGCTTCATCTCCAATGACAGCGTGTGACATAGGTTCTGTTTGCCCTGGAAGCGGTAGGTCCTCCGGGAGATCAAAATCCTCATTCATGAATTTCCTACCAATCTGAGACTCCTCAAAGATTCCTCCATCACTGTTCATTCCGTAGGCTCCAATATCAATGCAAAGGAATTTGTATTCTGGTCCCACAATAGCCAATAGTACAACAGAATGTCGTTCCAAGTAATCATAATACGAAGATCCAGCGTTATCAGGGCGTTCCATCCATGGAACCTAAGCAATTTGGAAAACCCCACCTTCCTTTGCAACTCGTGCACAATTCTCCCACACTTTTCTTGATGGTGGTGACGTGTTGAGATCTCATATTATTCCAGATGGCGAGAAATACTTCCAGAACAATTTTGCCTACCGTTGAAAAGCCAACTCTAAAGCTGTGTCCAATTGTAGAAAACGTGTTTCCAGTCACCAAATACCCATAAACACATAAGAACAGCCATTAGTAGCCTTTTAGTTGCTCTCTAATACTATGATGCTTACAAAATGAACAGAATTTTCATTTTTTGTTCTCAGCTGAAGCACTTAAGGGACAGTGGAAAATTTTAAAAGACATTTGAAGTCAAAGAAGACTCACACCGGGCAGGCCACACAAAAATATCAGCACTGGCAATGGGCGAAGCATATCGAATTTTTGAAACCCCACTTCGCTTTCGCAAAAACGAACACTAATATAAAGCGTAGTGCTTCACTACCTGAGGAAAGCGCAGAGAGGCAGCAACAGCAACCTTATGATAAAGCAGAGGGACCCAACTCGCCTGATATCTCACCCACTAGTGAGCTAGTAGCTACCAGCCCTGCTGTTGGTATTGTCTGCACCACAGACACCACCCGTGGACAAGACATGTGAAAAACCTACAGCGAAACGCCTAAATACTAGTGAACTGGAAACATTCAGCTCAATCCTACAAAAAAGGCCAAGAAACACAAACCAGTCTACTTCAACCGTTGACAGAGTTGGGAACTATTTACAAAGCAGAACAGATATTGATGCTGTGGATCACATTTTCCTTTCTTGGACGAAAACTGTAAAAATTTCTCACCTCGCCAGCTCTTGCAAACAAAAATGAAAATATAAAATATTATCATGCAGCAGGAAGCAGAGGAGCTATACAAGGTTATGATAAATCATGCACCATCATCACATTCATCAGAACCCTCTTATGATGCACCAGCAACCACCTCAAGGGCATCACCAGCTACACCAGAAAATATCTCCATGTCTCCACATTACAACACTTTTCTGCCTCAACGACTTCAAACTATTCCTCTCAAAACCACAGAACAAAATTTGACTCCAGAGGATGGACGCTTGCAATCTTTTTTTAATACGTTGTAAGATCTCAAGAATCAAAACTTCAAACTGCGTTTCTTTACATGTTTAAAATACAAGAAAAGCAGAAAGAAAATGTATTTAGTTGTATAACCTTAACGAAATAAGCAAATAAAAGCAATATGTGATTACTAAATGAGTTTTAGCCTATATTACCTTCTTACCTTAACGTAATTGCCAGTCGCTCCCCTGGAGGAATAGGCCTTCACCAGTTGGTGTA
The DNA here is from genome assembly GCF_002891405.2 of Cryptotermes secundus. Taxonomy (NCBI): domain Eukaryota; kingdom Metazoa; phylum Arthropoda; class Insecta; order Blattodea; family Kalotermitidae; genus Cryptotermes; species Cryptotermes secundus. The sequence continues at coordinate 273,207 of NW_019729906.1, read as the reverse complement.
TTGTTTAGTGATATCTTGCCTGATGGTTCTCAGGATATCAAACCTGTCAATATTCATCTGGAAGTATATGTAGAACTGTTTTTCATCTTCAGGAGTTGGGGTATATTGTTTAGTGATATCTTGCCTGATGGTTCTCAGGATTTCATCAAACCTGTCAATATTCATCTGGAAATATATGTAGAACCATTTTTCATCTTCAGGAGATGGGGTATCAATGTATAAAACCCCCAGTTCCTCTCTTGACAAGTTTATATCATGAACCCAAGTGATTCGTCTTTTTCGCCTAAAGTAGGAACACACATATACATACTTCATTAGAGACTTGTTATGGAATTGTAAATATTTGTACATACAGGGTGTTCCAGGAGGAATGTGCCAGTCTTTGGGAGGGTGTACCTTATGTTAAAGTATGCCAATATAGCCCAAAACACCTATGGCCAAAGTTGAACGGTTACAGAGATAATGGCGCGAGAAAAGTATGGTCTTTTGGCAGGTCCACGCACTGTACCTGTCAGCTGACAAGTCTTACTGATGTCTGTCCTTGAGTTTGGTGATGACGGCTCACACTAGCCGCTTACCAGAATGAGCAGTCAGCCATGTTACGTCAGTGCTTGCCATTCATATGTCATGTATAGTGCTTGGAACTCTTTAACGACAAATTTGACACGGCGTGCGAGTTTTTTTTAGTTCAATTTAATGGCTTCATGTCACTCACAAGTTAGTTTGATGTTACGTACATTATCAACATTACAGAAACCACATATTCCTGCCAGTTTTAATATGTATTTGGTAATCAACAAGTGTGTAACACCTGTCAAAGTTTCACACTTCTCTGGCCATTATCTCCATAACCGTTCAACTTTGGACAGCGGTGTTTTGGGTTATATCAGCATACTTTAACATAAGGAACGCCCTCCCAAAGTCTGGCACATTTCTCCTCGGACGCCCTGTGTATGTGACATACTGAATATGTGGAGGAAAAGAACTACCCATATTTAGTGTTCAGTAAAATACTTATCCAGATTCACCATCTTCATCAAGAGCGACAGCTAAAAGCAAAACTTCTTCCTCCAAAGATGGATCCATGACTATTTACCGCTGCGATACAGCGCGGTCTACCGAGTGCGCTTGGTAGACCAAAATACCGAAGCAATATACTGACTGTGATAATATAGCATTCCTCGGATTCCCGCGCCATTGTGTGGACCTCCATTTACCACAATTTAATTAGATATTGTCCCGTACCATACCGAGCTGAGTATCGCGTCTGTGTGGGAGCCTCTAGTCCATGACCACTTCCTTCCGAGGCCTTTCTAATTGATCATTCACCTGTCATCCTACCATCTCATACTGTGCAGTCTTGATACTGAAACCCCATTTTTTAATAACCCACAAAAAATGAAAAAGAATAGTTATGTAGTCTGTTGGTTAGATGTTTTACATTGGGTGACATGAAGTATAATTTATAAATGCATTAGTGGTGGTAGGTTTTCTGTATGTTAAAGACTTAATTGATTTATCTTTTCTTCATATTAGGTCTAAAAATCGATAAGCGTTATTTTTCTTTTTCCCCATGTCAGGTTCAGTAATGGATTTACTAAGTTAAATTCCTTTAATATATCTTCTGTTTGGATTGTATCATAAATATATGATCAGTGTAAAAAAAGTAATTTAGAACTTAGTATCTTGTTAATATTGGTTATATTTTATTAGTTTTATATAATGTATGAATAAATCTGCTGATAATAGTGATGTTGGCATTTCCTTGGCCATTGTTCAACATTCATGTTATTTACATGGCTTCAGCTTTTGTGATGTTTGTATATATATATATATATTGGTCATGTGTAAAGGTCATACATTTATTTGTTCACTTAAATGCATGGTTTGTAGTTGTTTTAATGATGGGAATTTTTGTATTTTATGTACATTAATGAGTTGCAATGCAGATATATATTTCTAGCAAATAGTGCACAGGAAAATGATCAACAATAAAATACGCCAGCATAAAAGTTACAAGGCATAAAATACTAACAAAACACACTAACATTAAAGCACATAACATACATATGAAAGATGAAATGGAATTTCTCTGTGTTCATAAACAGCAATTCCATATAGTAAATAGAATGAAGACATTATGTAGTTGGTAAATCTCTTGTGCAATATGTCTTTGGTTTCCTTTTTTCAGTTTCATCACTTCTGTTGAGACTTCTGAAGTCAGTGTTGCTTGGAGCGTTTATTACAATACTGATGTTGTGGATGTTATATCATCTTGATGAAGAAAGGTTCCATGGAGCACAGGCACATGCAAAAATAGTATGGAATACAACACTGGCAGCCATGCCCCGACAGATTGTCGAAATGGGACAGGTGTTCAAAAAAATGACAAATTCAACTATAACATTTATATGGAGCAAAACTGAGGCTGCTTACACATGGATAAATACAGACCCAACAGTCAAAGAATACTTTGAAGTTGGGAGAGCTTTGTGGAATATATTGTATGCAAAATTATATGATTTATGTCGGACAGTCAACCAGCAAATTCCACTTTATGTGGAAACTGTGAAGAAGAAGATATTTTAAGAATGTTGTGTTTTGCATTACAAGAAAATGTGAATAGCCTTTGCACAGTTAAATACTAAAAAAAAATATATTATTGCACATTATTTGTGTCTTGTTATCCTCATGACATTCCTTTTTGACAAACAAGTATTTGACCTTATATTGTTTAATGCCCTTTTCAATCTCTTGTGTTAAAAATAAATTTTAAGTTTACTTTGGTATAAGTTTATCTGTAAGTGACAAATGTGATTTAAGAATTTGAAAGTTTACAAATAAAACTCAGGTCCATTGCACTGAATGAAACTTGATTCAACTGAATATTCCATATGTGTGAAAGAGATTTACAGGAAATTTCACATCTGGAAAACATGGAGAAAATATTTATAGAAGCTTCCATATTTGGAAAACGTGAAGAAAACAGAAAACACAGTCTGCTTTTACCGGTTCTCACGGTCTCTTTGCTTGCAGATTTCTTATATATTTTTCTTCTACCCTGAAGATGGAGGCGATACGTTCCTCCGAAACGTCGGTTAACACCACATATACACGGTGCCAAATCCCAGAAGACTGCTTTCTTCAAAACAGATTTACTTAATAATGTTCTACTACAGTCATGTGTTGATTCAACTTGAAGCTTGTGAGAGGTACTGTCAGTCTTTACTCCACATTGTACCTCATCAGTTCACATTGTATACTTCCTATTTGAAGGTTCTGTGAATTAGCATGAACGTGTTTGTTAGAATGTATCTGTTTCTTCCTTTTACTTCTGCCCACTCACATACAGGATATGGTAACAGACAATTTTTAAAGTATATTTTTGATGTCTTATGACTAGAAGAGTGTGCTGCTTGGGAAAAAGTGTTCCCTGTGGAAGGGAGGAACCAAGAATTAAGGCTAGGATCGAAGCTTGGTTTAGTCTTCTACCCAGAAGAGAGAGGCAGTATATTATTAGAAGTGTTGGTATGTCTGCTTGGGAAAAAGTGTTCCCTGTGGAAGGGAGGAACCAAGAATTAAGGCTAGGATCGAAGCTTGGTTTAGTCTTCTACCCAGAAGAGAGAGGCAGTATATTATTAGAAGTGTTGGTATGTCTGTGCCAAACCATAACCTTGCGCTTAACTTATGCTCTTTGCATGGATGTAATGTGTGGACTTTTTTTTTTTTAATATTGGCTTCAGGAGGTATTTACCGTAGGGTTTTTCTGACAAAAATTGTTTTTGCTTCTAGCCAAGATTAAATGTAACAAATAATTTTTTATTTTTTGTTGCATAAGATAAATTTATATCCTACAGACTGGAGTGTACATTAATTGTTCTGGTCATGGCAATGTTGCCATTGCACAGAGAAAGCGAAAATATGACTGTATACAGGCAGCCACAATTTCAGGAAAAATCTGGTTACATTATTACCAGAATTGGTTCATAAAAGTATTTCCTTTCTACATTTCATAATCTAAGACAAAAATAGACACTGTACAACACATGCCTGTTTTTTTTTTTATCTGGAATAGTCTGTTAGTAATACTGTTAGACTGAACTTCTTGAAATATCTTCAAACACTCCATTATATGTTAACCTACAGAATTTCTTCATGGGACCCTCAAAATTCGCCACATAATTAGGTATGTACTCCATAGTTTTAACAGTTTTCTATACATGGCTCCATTTTGTCATGAAATGGTAGGTTCCCCTACCTCAGATGACATAAAAAAACAAAAAAAGTTTTGATGTACCTTATTATCCAAAGACACAAGAAATTCTGCCTCCATCACAGCTGATAGCATGAAATTGTAGCCATTATGTTGTAATTCTGAAAAAACAATCAAACAGTTATGAAAGTATTGTGTTGTCCCATCACAACAGGCACAATGTTGCCACCAGGTTTTGATTATAGAATTACAGAATAATTCCAGTCCTTGCTGTTCACAGTTATGTTTCCATTACTGCATAATGTGTTCAGATTACTGCCAATTAACGGCCGCAGTATGAACAAAACCACAGCAGAAATTAATTTTCATTTTAAGAAGTGTAAACAAATCATAATTTTAAAAGCCAAAAAATTGGGTGGTGGAGGGTGATTATAAAACGTAAAGTTGTCCCTGCGCTTAACTAATTAAGCACTACGCCACCAAGACGTATGGGGGGGGTGGATGTATAGATCCACATTTTCTTGACCTCAGCACTAGTTGGAGGTGAGTGGTCAACTTCAGGCCCCACATTATAAAATGTATCGCCCCAAAAATCTCTTCATCCCATGCAGCTCCTTCGTTCATCTGGGCTGTGAAGTCCGGCCTTGTATCCAAGGTAATATTGGTATTACCCTGAGGTCATTCAGCTCATCCCAATCTTGCTAAATACAGAAACATGGGCCTGAGAACAATTTAAGAACGTGTTTGGCTCACAAAGCAGGAACTTTCCAGTTGGGAGCTCTCGGTCAAATCTCTGGCGACATTCTAATATTACATTCCGCTTGAGCCCATAGCTCTGTAGAAGTAACACTGGCCCTCTTTATACTCTTTATTGTCAGTCCGATATTTCTCCATAGCCCACTTCTGCACCCCACCTTTAGCGTAAAGGCCATGCATCATGGCACTTGCTATATACTATATAGATCTGGCACTCTGACGCACTCTGTTGAGGAAAATTACAATTATAATCGACTTCACAATTTTTGCAGTCGTCTGCCACCATTACCTGACATCATATCGCTATTTGCGAACTCAATCGAATCGTAAAATTAAACGATTACTTCTGCGTCGGATAACCCAGAAAGATATCGATCATCGATATCATGTCTAGATTTCAGTATTCGGCCAATAGATGGCAGTCATTTAGGGGAGTTGCACTTTGACCAACATGTGTAGTACAGTGTATTACGTCGAGAGTTATAGGTGAAATCACATAAAAGGTGTTCATTTGTACTACACCAAACATACATCTCACTGTAAACGGCAGCACTCTGTTCCTTATAGGTAAGTGTAATTGGTAATGTAGCGATATTGTTATGCCCGAATTTGATCATGTACAAATTGTCTCACGGAAGCTTAAGTGATGAAATATGTAAACCTGGAAACCAATGCTACCAATGTGTGAACAGTAAAAGGGACACTATACGTGGCCTACTGTAATTATGACACGTGCAAATTTCTCCTTCGGAGGTATGCTGACAAAAACACGAATTGGATTATGGATTAACAACGAACGCATTGAGTCCAAATGTATGCCGGAAGTTCCTTAAGTGCAACAGATTATTAACACGCCGAATAATGTATTTACGTATTACGTTTGCTGCTTTTTACGTTCTTTCACGTTAAACTCGGCGTACTGGCAGCGGAATCTCAACGAATTTCATTTTATTTTTAGAATAAACAAGGTTATAAAACTATGCAATATACACTTTACATACTTGTTCTGAAGAAAAAATTATGACATGCCAGTGCCTTGTTTTACATATTACTCATCAGAAAGGATAATGTATATTACGTGAAGAAGTGAAGTGATACTAAGTAATTATGGAAGCGTCGTATTGTAAACTGAATATTAAATAATCAATCTTCAGACATATTATGTACGCTAGAAGGAAAATAAGTATATAAAATTTTTTTAATATATGCTTCAAAGTCGTGTTGTAATAGAGCACTACATTAGAAGAGCAAAACAAATCTGATTTCTAAGTAGTTACTATAGGATTCTGACGATGGTGTATAACACACTGATATATTGGGTTTTTGGACTTTATCCATCGTCCTGGTTTTTAAGATAACTAATAAAAACACGACGTTTCGGAAACTGGATCTGTTTCCGTCCTCAGGTGAAGGAAAACACCTATTCTGTTGGGTCCGTTAGAAAGAGCTAGCCTCAATCACTGGAAAAAACTATAGTAACTATAGTACAGTGCGTACAATCAAGTGCGCGCCGCGGCTGCAATTTGCCGTGAGNTAGCTCTTTCTAACGGACCCAACAGAATAGGTGTTTTCCTTCACCTGAGGACGGAAACAGATCCAGTTTCCGAAACGTCGTGTTTTTATTAGTTATCTTAAAAACCAGGACGATGGATAAAGCCCAAAAACCCAATATATAAATCTGATTTCTGTTCAGGCTAAACGAAACCAAGAATTTTTTTCTTTGCTTTCTTGTTTGCGATCTCTCACTGAAGCAGAATTTGTTTTCGTATAAGTCAGTGCATTATGGGTGAAAGAAAAGACAGCTCGAACACAGGCCGTCCAGCCCATAGCCCGTCGCTCTATCGGCTGAGCTGTCCCGGCTCAAATACATTATTACTATTGATGAATAAATATTAAATATCCAATTTTTTCTTTAAAATTATATGCAGATATTCTGCATTTATTTTTATTACCACTGCATTGCGAAGCCACTTTCCTTTCTTTCCACAAAACAATTAGAATATAAAAACTTCTGTGTCTAACGTGAAAACCACAAGACAGCCAGACCAACGTTCGCATATAGGTATACTAAGAATCAAGACCGACCCACACTGCAATCCCGCAGCTGAAGAAGTGGACCCACAGTTCGAAAATCATAAAATGATATAAGCTAAGGATTGTCTCCACCGTGTGTTGTGTTTCACTTTCCTCGGATTTTAGCTTGGGTGCGATCTTTTGCAAAGTAAGACCGACAGTCAAACTGTAATGAAGAAGCCGCAGCTGGTAACTTCAGATCTGCAAGTCTTGAATGAGAGAACATTCCTGTAACAATACACATCGGCAGCCGTTGACAGAGTTGTTTTAATCCTGGCAAAGAACTGCCGTTGTTAATAAGGATTAATGGTAGGGTCGATCGCCTCTGTGGCCTAGTGGTCAGAGTTCTATTCCCGGAGCTACCAGCTTTTCTGAGAAGTAGTGGGATTGGAACGTGGTCCGCTCAGCCTCGTGAGGATAATCGAGGAACTGTTTGAAAGAAATAGAGGCTCCGGTCTAGAAAACTGAAATTAACGGCCTTGGGGATTCGTTGCGCTGACCACCCGATACCCTCTATCCGCTAAAGTTGGCACCAACTTCGCCGACAAGCGGCGGTCTCTCGCTCGGTATAGTTCGCTTGCGGACTCAAGCCACGGAGTCTGTTTTTTGTTGTGTGGTAGGGTCACTTCATACCTTATCAGGAATTGCGTTGGCCATGGCGTAACAGTTCCGGGCCGTTCACAAACGTTTGTTTCATTATCCCGGAAACCAGAAGACTTACAGAAATATGTACTGGACAGAAAGTGAGTGCTTCATTTACCTCTACGACTTTTCATCGGAAGTGTTTTTCGCTCCAATTAGTATATAACGAGTTTTGCTCGAGATACGCGCAGAAGCATATGTAGGGCTTCATGTAAAAGTGTTCGTTATTGTGTCCGATTTTAAGAAAAAATTGAATAAATCGACTTATTACTCCCATATATCGAATTTCGTGAGAATTCGGTGAGTGGTTCTCGAGTTATTTCATGCTTACAGACAGACGGACGGACGGAGCGATTTTAATAGGTGCTGCCTTGGGTGCTAACACGACCAATGAGGTTAGTGTCCTGTGCCATATTATTACCTAGATATGTGCACTCATGTTAGACTGAAAACTGTCTTAAATTGAAATACTTGTTTCTTCGGGTCCCTTGGGATTTTATTGTAGTGCGGCGCATTGAATTGCGTCAGCGGGGTTATCGTGGAAGGAAGGGCGTGCACAATTGACTTCTGACACTGTAAAATATTTAGGTGGACGGTCAGAGGCCTCCAGGGTGAACGACACACCGCATGCATGACGTAATTAATAACGCAGGGCAGTTACCGTTTTTTTTTTTTTTTTTTTTTTTTTTTTGTGCAGGAGGTTATGTAGGAGCAAACACAGTCCTGCTTGAGAGTGGTTATTGAACTCCAATAGATTTAGTTCGTACTGGGATAACAGGGAATGGATAGCGCACACAATTTGCGTTAGTAAAATCTCTAAGGAAAATGCGACATGAGTAGGAGGATGTTGTAATACATTTTAGAGAAATATATATTTTATAATAATGTTTCCTGTGGTTCTGCATGGGTGTTAAACCTGGTCTCTGACAGTAAAGGAGGAACATAGAGTGAGGGTGTTTGAGAACAGGGTGTTGAGAATATTTGGACCGAAGAGAGATGAAGTGACAGGAGGTTGGAGAAAGCTTCATAATGAGGAGCTTCATAACTTTTACTCCTCTTCAAGTATAATTAGAATGATGAAATCAAGGAGGATGAGGTGGACAGGCCATGTAGCACGAATGGGGGAAAGGAGAAATGCATGTAGGATATTGGTGGGAAAGCCGGAAGGAAGGAGACCACTGGGAAGACCAAGAGTAGGTGGGTGGACAATATTGAAATGGATCTCAGAGAGAGAGGATGGGATAGTATGGATTGGATAGATCTGGCCTAGGATAGGGACCAGTGGAGGGCTCTTGTGAACACGGCAATGAACCTTCGGGTTCCATAAAATGCTGGGAAGTTCTTGAGTAGCTGCATAATTGGCAGCTTCTCTAGGAGGGCTCAGCTCCATGAGTGAGTGAGTGAGTGAGTGAGCAGATTGGTAATTTGTTAATTAGTTAATCATGTAGGGACAAAACGAAGTTTTCTTTTAAAACCCGAATAATAAATGACCAAATTATACACAATTTTCAGTGCATAGTATTACAAAATTATAATTCTGACAGTCATGAAGCATTCAAGACCTAAAATTATTACGAAAGTTTGGAATCCCGGGAACTCACTTCTAGCCATAGCGCTGTCCACGTAATCCACAAGAGTCACAGTATCCTGCAAGCAGCATTTCTACCAGCCCCATCACTCTTCTGCGCCTTCCTTTGCAACGAGCTTGTCGATAATGCAGTCTGAAATCATCTTCCTTCCGTTTTCTGGGTCACCGGTTGGAAATAGCTCTGCGGCGATACAAATGCATATTAATGAGAGACTATAAGCATCGATTAACCCTCCTCTTAGTTAACATTCTGATATTCTGGTGCATGCTTATTACTCTTATGCTATATTTCCTACCCTGTGGACCATTAGTGCTTCTGTGTGTTTCGAATAATTTTACGTTTGTGCGTAACGTGTGAACATTTCTGCGGCCGAATTCGCTCTTGGGTTGGCATTAGAGTAGGTGAATATCTTTACCCTGGGCATGTATATACATACCCAATCCCCCCGCTTCTCCTCTTAAGTTCTTCTCACATATCGTTGGTCTCCGGTACTCTCAGTGAGCCGTAGCACGTCAGACCAGTAACCCTAAGAAATTAAATTGTTTGATTGCATTGCAGTTGGCAGCGTTATTTTCAGGTTTTCAGGCCATCCACATAAGGGCTTTCGCATCCAGTACCGTAATGAGTCAGTATTTCAATTCCATGTTCCCAGTTCTACCATTAAGTAATTTCAGCAATTTAGAGTTATCGCCCTTGTCTTACAGTGAGCGTTACAGCTATTTCTTAAAAGGCAAATAATTATTAAAAATACCCGCCGAAGGATTGCACGCGGTAGCGTAGTTGATTGAGGCACTATGCTACAAGCCTGAAAGTCGCGGGTTCGATTCCCTATGAGGTCACTGGATTTTTAATTGACCAAATCCTACCAGCAGCACTATGGCCCTGGGGTCGACTCAGACTCTAACAGAAATGAGTACCAAGAACCTTCCTGGGTGTAATGGGCGGCCGACGCATAAGGCTGACGTCCTTACCACCATTTGTGAGCCGATTGTCTAGAGAAAATGTTGGAGTTTCGACGTCTCACAACCTTATGGGCCTTCACGGTCTGTTACAAGGATAGCGTTACCTTTACCTTACCTACTCGCCGAATGAATAAACAGTGTATGCTTCAAAAACCACCATCAGTGAAAACTGAATGGGACATAGCAGATTCTGGTCTAAGCTGATTTTGTTCATTTATTGGAGAAGAACATAATGACATGAACAGAAACGCGTAAGCTCTATGAGTTTACTTCCAGACGAGCCTTGTTACTAGCGTTTATGAGTTGGCCTGGAAGTAAACGCAAAGAAAACTAAGTACCATTTTTATTATTGATGCAAAATATTGCTAAGTTTTATGTACAAGTGTATTCAAAGAAATGTGTAAGATATGTAAAGTTCATATGTTGGTGTCTCGTCACCAGAATGTAGAGCAAAAGCATGGTATAGTTATCTGATATATCTTTTGAAAATACGGCATAATTCAGATATTTGAGATTGACATTAACATATCGAAATTATATTCATAAAATTACTTATAAAAGATTAAATCTGGGCACTGCCTGACAACATTTACATCAAAATCTTTCTTCTCGTCCACCAACTAAAAACGTAAAGATTAAAACATAAGAGACTATAATTTTTAAGGGTGGTTTCTCGCATTAAGGGAGTATCATATAGACTGAGGATGTTTGAAAACGTGGTGCTGGGGAGAATATTCGTATGTAAGAGGGGTGAAACGACAGGAAGCGGCAGAAAACTGCACAATGACGACCATCAGAATTTTTACTACTCGCCAGATGTTGTTAAAATGATCGAATCAGAGAGAAAGTGATGCACAGGATATATAGCACGCATATGAGAGAGATACCTACAAAGTTGTGAAAAAACGAGAAGGAAAGAGATCGCTACGAAGACCGATGCGTAGATTGGAGGATAATATTTAAATGGATCTTAAAGTAGTAGGATGGGAGAGTGTGAACTAAAATAATCTGGCTCAGCATTTGGACCAGTAGCTGGCTCTCGTGAGCAGTAATTAACCTTTGGGTTGCATCAATTTCTCTATAAAACATAAAACAAGTAAATAAATAACTTAATAGAAGCTATGTACCCTTCAGAGACCCAACGCTTACTGTCGCTAGCGCTGCTTCGGCGTCGCAAATTTGCACGATAGACATATTTTTTTATTGCTAGTGGGGTGGACTAAGTCCCTTGTACTGCGGCCACTTCTGGCCTATCGTACCAGCCCCAGAAGATAGATGAGGGTGATTGTGGAGCAGTTGGTGGAATGAAGATTGGCAGGGGAAACCGAAGTACTAGGAGTAAACCTGCTCCAGCGCCACTTTGTCCACCACAAATCCCACTTGACCAGACCCGGGATCGAACCCGGGCTGCCGCGGTGGGAAGCCAGCGACTAACCGCTTGAGGTATGGCGCGGCCTGCGATAGCTATATTAGTACTGTTGGTCACAAAAATTTAGAGAGCGCCAAGGTTAGGAAGTATTCAGTAGTGTGATGTTTATACCCAATTTCACGATAAGGTGTCAGATAATCTTCGTTGTAATACCGATATTTGTAGTGCAGCTATTCATGATGCAGATCAGGGCAGGGCAGCGCAACGGCGACGCTCATTAGGATCACGAAGGGTTAGTAGTTTTTTCAATGTTTCAGAGTGCTCGGAAATTGACCCTAGAGGTCAGGTTTTTAATTTACGCTCTCAGACAAAGGAGAGTGCAAATGTTTGTGAAACAGAAGACCAATACTAGGTTGGATTAAGAAGAAACCTGTCTTGAACAATGTTAATTGGCTTCTTAAATTACTCAGCATTTCTTTAACTGCGGAAGTCTTGTAGTACAAATTTAAATGATCATGCTTTCACATTCACGCGTTGACTTGCTTTTTCGAAAACACAGGGAAACTGAAATCTGTAACTTTAAACCCCAAACTCCTGTGCAAGGCGTCTGAGGGATTTTCGAGGGGAATGTTCAAGCTTAACGCCGATTTTGTTCACTTTCTCTTGAGTGAGTACTTGGCGCTTCAGGTCGGTTCTGTTTACAATCCAGTGCTGACGCTTTTTGTCTTAGTATATTTATATTGTACGGATATTTTTTTATTTGGAACTGAAACATCCTAAAATTTATGTCAAATTCTCGCTCTCGTTTTCCATCTGAGTATCATACATGAAAACTTGTTTCGCTGTATGGCTGTCACGTGGCATTTCAACAGAAGTATAACACGAACGATTGAATATAGACACAGGGGCTTGGAATTGTAGCCGGTAGGCACGTAACACGTAACCTCGCTTCACGATAGCTCATGAAATATTTATTGGTACCATATTGGAGAAAATCTGTAGTGTGTATATCAGAGGTTCTCAAACTTTTATACATTGGGCCCCCTTTTAAAACATTTCATAAATGTTAGGCCCCCTTCCAGAAAAAAAATGCAAACAGATTTGACATAACATTCAGCTACGAGTGTGCAGTTTTATATAATTTACTGTAAGCCTACATTATTCAATGCCTTTAATTTAAAAGACAGTTCATACCTGGATTAGTCGGACTGATATGGTTGCTTCTTTGAACATAACTTATCATACTGAGGCTGGAGTTTTAAAATGGCTGCCACTGCTGAACATCCAGTCCCGCATAGATAGGATGTTGTGAAAGGAATGAGGATGTTCAAAGCTTTCCTGCTGAGGTGAGGGAACTCCCAGTTCACACCCAAAATTCATTGTACGACTTCGTAGGAAATTGAACTTTTAAAGAAATGTCAGATGTACTGCCAATATAGTTTTCTTGTTCAAGAGAGAAAAGTCGTGATTTTGGGGCGAATCAGAGTGGAATGGGTTCATGATCCAACATGTACTGCAGATTAACCAAGTGATCTTTCATACACTGACCAATTCCAGCGTCACCTGCTTCCACACTGTTTTCCTCCACAAAATACTGCAAACACGAAAACATCTCCAAACTTTTTCCTTCTAGTTTTCTGGCCCACAAGCCCGATTTCCCAATATATGCCTTCATTTTATCGGTCACTGCGATGATACTGTCATTTTCTTGCCTATTTGACTGACTTCAGTTGACTGAATTTCTCAAAACTATCACCAAATACGCTAACATGGAAACAAAATATTCATTGCGAATTTGTTCAACATGTACTACATCTTCCTTATCTGAAAACAGTGCTCCTCCTCGCAAGTTGTGAACACGAGCCCAAGCATTTCCTCTGTAGAGCCAACGAGAGTTTCAGTGGACCGAGAGTGACTGATACTCTTAATTCTGTAGAAAGGCTGCGTTTCAATGGTTGAGTGTTTACTTGTATGTAGTTTACAGTCTTGATCACTGTATCCATCACTTCACTCAGTTCTAGGTATAATTCACAGTGTGTCCACCTAGTTTCTGGTGCTGACCGTTTAATTGAGGCCTCCAGTCCATTTTGTCGCCATTATGCGAGCTGCAATCGTGCATACCCAAACACAGTCTGACCATTTTATGCTTTTTTCTCTTACGATGGTTGGAACTTTAATAGTGGCAACACTGCTATAGAGACGCCATACAACGGAACCAAATAATGTTGCTTGTACCACACGTTAGTTACATACCTACCTCAGGCCGCGCCGTAGCTCAAGCGGTCAGTCGCTGGCTTCGCACCGCGGCAGCCCGAGTTCGATCCCGGGTCTTGTTAAGTGGGATTTGTGGTGGACAAAGTGGCGCTGGGGCAGGTTTTCTCCGAGTACTTCGGTTTCCCCTGCCAATCTTCATTCTACCAATTGCTCCACAATCACCCTCACCTAACATCGGGCTGGTACAATAGGCCAGAAGTGGCCGCAGTGCAAGGGACTTAGTCCCACCCCACTAGCAATAAAATAAAATAATAATACATTCCTATCTCACCTCAGAGCAAATGGACTCTCCCTACCCACATCACGGNTGATCGACGCCATACGATTCGTGAGCTGGCCCGAGAGACAGGATTAGCGCATGCGTCTGTGCTTCACATTCTGAAGGAACGCCTGGGCATGAGAAAAATTGCATCACGATGGGTTCCGCATGATGTGACGGAAATGCAGAAATGGCTACGATACGATGCTGCTCGTACCCACTTGGAGCGGTATGAGCGCGAAGGACAGGCTTTCTTACGCCGTATCATTACGCTGGATGAGCCATGGGCCAAATCGTACGAGCCACAAATGAAACGCCAATCGAACGAATGGCGTCATTACGGGTCACCACGAAAATCAAAAGTTCGTCAGAACCCCAGCAATGTGAAAGTTATGGTGATTCTCGTGTACGACTATGATGGTGTTATCCTAACTCATGCCGTTCACCAACAGAAGACCGTCAGTGCGCAGTATTACTGTTCATTTTTGGAATTCAGCCTGCGACCAGCTTTGACAAAGTAGCGGCGACACTTTCTGCAGAACTCGCCCATCATTTTACAGAACAATGCTCGGCCGCATGCAGCTCAAGCTGTGGCTCATTTGTTCGATCGATGTGGCTGGGAAGTGCTGTACCATCCACCATACTCCCCGGACTTAAGCCCTTGTGACTTCGACTTAATTCCTAAGATGAAGGAACCACTTCATGGCATTCGCTTCAGAACTGTTCCAGAGATTCTTCAGGCAGTAGGCCGCTCCATTCCAACTATCAACACAAAAGGCGCTGCTAAAGGTATCCCACGACTTCCACATCGCTGGAAACGGGTTGTACACAATGCTGTGACTACATTGAAGGACAGTAAAACTTCGAAACATGCATCTATTTTGTATCAGTTGTAAATAAATAGTTGCCACTACTAAAGTTCCAACCCTCGTACAAAATCAACAAGTTTGAAGAGTTCTTCTGCCGTTGCCGTTCTCTTTATAGGTTTGCAGAAAAGCATGTCTTCATTAATTGCTGTATCGTCAACATATCGCACGGAAGCTATCGAGTGACCGAGAACACTACGATCAGTCGCTTCGCCAATCTGTATTTAAAAGCATTTGCTACTCATAATATCATATAACAGTACGTAGACTTACTTGTATATTGTTATTTACTTCCTAAAACTGCCGTTGCTCCACGAATTCGAATTCTGTAATACTGTATCACAACTAAACTACCTTAACAAAGCAGAAGATTTTAAAAATATTTCTCCACATTTCGTTTAAAATAGATTTCATGCAAACAACACCCCCCCCCCCATAAAGCGCACCCCACGCTTTGGGAACCTCTAGTGTAAGCTGTTGGCCTCTCGACTGTGCCACGAGGCCTGACGCGCAGTGCGAGTTCACGTGAGCAATGTGTTTATTATATTGTGACGTCATCGACCCACTGCTAGACAACGGCTCGATAAACGCGTTCCCGCGGAGACAGATTCTTGGAAATGCTGGGTAATGCGTACAACAATATGTGACAATAAAGGACATCCATTGCTAGGCAGCGGGTGTTTTCTGTGCTGTGGTCCGACGCGAGGCTATATAACTAGAGGCCAACAATAATTGACAGCCCGTGTGGAGGCGGGGTCGAATACCTCAACCATGGCCCTGCGAGTCGTATGAGACGACGAAAAGGGAAGTCTCAAGTCTGAGACAGTAAAATATGGTCGCAAGTCCCAAGGGGCTCGGACCCGAGAAAGACTACGCTGGGGCTCTACACGAAGACTTACTGACTGACTGACCGTCAGTCGCAATGTGACTTTGACTTGAATTGACAGTTCTCCCCGTGTGGAGGTGGGGTCGAATACCTCCATCGTGACTTTGCGAGTCGTAGGAGGCGACGAAAAGGGAAGTCTCAAATCTGAGACAGTAAAATATGGTCCTGAGTCCCAAGGGACTCAGACCCGAGAAATACTGCACTGGCAAGGGCCAGCAGCATATACAAAAAGCAGATCCGTCCTCTCGTCAAAGAGGGCGTCCCACAAAAACAAGACCGTAAATGCCGAACAGTAATACTGGGGCTCGACACCAAAACTTACTGACTGACCGACTGACCGTCAGTCGCAATGTGACTTTGACTTTTGAATTGACAGTTCAATTCCCATGGCGTGTTCAGTCGGAACAAAATGACAGTATGTCAGATAGTGATCTGTGAACTGTTGTAACCAATTGTGTAAAGGTCCAATAAATTCGATCATCATATCCGTGAGGTTCTCACGGTAGTTATCAGCAGACCGAGACAAGCAAATTCTTTCAGCCTTTTATGACGTGCGCCCCTGGGCTATGTACTCGTTTTATGTCTGTTTCTTAGTTCCTTTGACGACATTTTTTTCAGCTACATGTTTCATATAACATCGAATCTTGGGTGACTTCGAAGTCTGATTGCTAAGGACATGAAAGGAAGTGGTCGAAGAATATTCTGTGGTATCGACCGAACATCCGCTGAAGGGAGTGAGGAACACCTCAGTGAACCGCAGGTGGCTGTCGGGTAGAGAAGTATATTGGGACCTCTCGAATTTGTTAAAATACTCAGTACTTTATACACTTTTTTTTAATTCCCTGGCTTTGTACTCTTGTGGTTCTTCTCTGTCTTTTGTGTTTATATAATGACAATTTCTCTAGTGCGTAGAGCATTAGCATTAGTTGGGATGATGTTTTCAAATGATGAATTGTGAAGAATATCAAGGATGATTGCCTATTGTAAGGTATTGTTGCAGCATTCGCCCAAAGACACTGAGGGAGATGACAATAAACCTCAGAGTTATCTGCCTTCTGGCCTAGAATCGAGCCCCGAACCTCCCTAGTATGATGCAGTGCTTTTAATCATTCACCCGCGGTATTCGTTATGCAGGGAGGGCGTGGCTGATTGTATAGACCGAGATAAGCGTCCCTCCCCCCCTACTTGACCTACACGAAGATTAAATCTAATTTAATGTTTTTATACGCATTTGCTGTCGGCCGCGCCCTGTGCCTATGAGAGACTTCTTGACCCACGGCAATAATGGTTGTTCATAATACATATACATAGAAACGCATACAATGAAGAATGACTGATGAATAACTCCGTGGATAAGAGCTCTTATTTAAAACCCATTAGTCGCTAAGCTGGTCAAGAAATACCCTGCATTTTATGAAACCCGGATGTTTATAACAAAGTTCACGAGAGTCAACCACTCAGTCCTCTCCTGCGTCAGTGTAATCCAGTACACAACCTTGCACCTCATTTCCCTAAGATCCATTTGAGGATATTTTCGTCTCATTGAGTATGCCAAGGACCCTGAGAGCTATACCAGCGGTAGCGTAGCTACGGGCAGGGCCTCCCTTGTTGGACAGATCAAAGGGTAGGCATCAGACGAAGAGAGACACCGAAAACTGAATTCGGAAGCAGCGTCATCAGCAGCGACTTGAAGCACAGAGCAAATGATACTCGAGATGGTTCAAGTTCGTATAGCAACAGGCGTGACCAGAGTGGTTTGAACGGCTGCTGTGCTGCGATGTGGAAAGCAAATGGAAAAACTACCACATTATCACTTTTCCTGGATAGTCTCTTTCCAAAAACAGAAGATCGCATTAAGTGGAGAAACTGTTTTGGAAGAGACTGTGGACCTGTCGTCTGACAGATTACTGATGATGATGATGATGATGATGATGATGATGTACACCTAGGCCTCCGAAGTTGTCTTATCTCGTCAGGTTTTCCAACCAAAATTTGGTATACATCTCCTGTGTGCGTCGTACAATGTGCCGTCCGTCTCATACACCTTGATGTGACCACTCGCTTAATATTTTGCAAAGAATACAAATTATGAAGCTTCTGATTATGCATTTCCTTCTCGCCTTCAATGACTTCCTCTCTGGTAGTTAGCTAAAGATGTTCTGCTCACACCTTGCTGTCTAACTCTCGCAGAGCTCTCGATGTCGCTAGGTACTCTTACTCTGTTACGCATGTAGTTTTCTCTCTCTCTGTCTCTTTTTCTTGGGCTGGATTGAGACTGAGTCTACTTGGTACGTCAGCTACTAATTGGCCTATTGTACCAGCCCCGAATGATAGATGATGAATGTGGAGCAGTCGATGGAATGAGAATTGACAGGGGAAACCGAAGTACTCAGAGAAAATATACCCCAGTGCCACTTTGCCCACCACAAATCCCACATTGTCTTACCAGCGACTAACCGCCTGAGCTATGGCACGGCCTGTTACGCGTGTCTGCACTTTCAGAACGGAATCGACGAGAAGACAGATTGATTTAGGCACGGGTTCTACTTGTTTCTTACCGACGTCGCCCTTAAAACGCCACTAGGAACTGAAGTTTTCCTTGCCAAAACAATATTTATGTCTATACATATATATATACATATTAGTCCGTTTTATAGGCAACTTCCTGTCTCGGATCATATGGATCCCTACAGACCGCTTATGATCAACTTTCTTTTGACAATGTACATATACCTACTATGTACTTAAAAACAGTGTCGTTAAATTGCTTGAAAGTCAATCTGTCGCTCTAATCTAAATTATCATCAAAGTTGACACTTCTTACATGGCTGTGGATCTCTCTCTTTCTGTCTGTCTGTCTGCCCTCATAAGCATACACGCACATGAGATCTTTCTTTCTTCCATCAGTCCATCTGCTCTGTTACCTCCATGTCTGCTACATGTCCATTCCTCTAGTCATCCAGCTGCCGTACTTACTTACCTGCATACCTGTATCTGTCTTATGTATGTTTATCTGTTCATGTACATCGCCAACCCCGTCTATCCCAATTCAGATATTTAAAGAAATTAAAGTATATTGCATAATTTTAAGGCCTTCCATTTTGATTAACAATTTCACCATACTCTTCGTTGGACTAGGTCTGAGGTAATTTATTCTGAGGTTTCTGTTATACAAAATAAATAGAATAATGCGCCGTGCAAGGTCACGTAAGACCTACAGTTTGCCTTCATATTTTATCTTCAAATTTTGCGGAACAGATTTTGATGAAATGAGGTATTTGGGGATCTACAGATCGACTCAGAGCCTCCATGAACGGGACGTGGAAATAGCAATACTGGTATCATGCCAATTATAGCTAACTGTAGAGGAAGTTATCCTTTACTTGCCCGCGCCATAGCTGAAGCGGTTAGTCGCTGGCTTCCCACCGCGGCGACCCGGGTTCGATCCCGGGGCTGGTCAAGTGGGATTTATGGTGGACAACGTGGCGCTGGGGCAGGTTTTCTCTCCTGCCAATCTTCATTCCACCAATTGCTCCACAATCACCCTCACCTATCATCTGGGACTGGTACAGTAGGCCAGAAGTGGCCGCAGTACAAGGGACTTAGTCCCACCCCACTAGGAATAAAAAAAAATAAAAAAAAAACCCTTTACTTTGAAAATACGAATACAACTAAGAGTGTAATTGTATAGTCGAGGAGTAAAGTCTAGAAGATTGCTATAATAAATTGCGGTTCACCTCGCCAATCAACGAAATGTCTGTAATCGCTTCCACGCATTGCATTACTAAGAGAGTTATATTTTAAATAAATGCTGATGTTCACCATGTCGCTAAAGACGATCGTAAAGGTACTGATGGAGAGACCAGAACTTACCTATGTGTCGACTTCAAAGATTTTCGAAATTGAAAAACAGACAACATTTATTTCATGTAATATGTATATATAGAGGAGGTGAACAAAATAATAGAAACAGTAAGAAATTGAGGAATAGAATTTGATTGTAATATATGAACCCTTCTTTAGAAGCCTCCAGTTGCGCAGTTACTCAAGAATTTTTCAACATTTTATGGAACCCTAAGGTTCTTTACCGTGTTTTCAAGAGTCCTTCAACGGCCCATATCCTAAGCCAGATCAATCCAGTCTGTACTACCTCATTATATCTCTCTAAGATCAATTGCTGTCCTTCCACCTATGTCTAGGTCTTCCTAGTGGTCTCTTTCCTTATGGATTTCCTACCATAATTCTATATCCATTTATTTTCTTCCCAAGCTTCCTACATGTCCTGCCAATCTAATCCTCCTTGACTTGATCATTCTAATTATACTTGGAGAAGAGTACAAGTTATGAAGCTCCTCATTATGCAGCTTTCTCTAACCTCCTATCACTTCATCCCTCTTCAGTCCAAATATTCTCAACACCCTGTTCTCAAACATCCTCAGTCCATGTTACTTAATGTGAGAGACCAAGTTTCACACCCATACGGAACCACAGGAAAAGTTATAGTTTTATATATTCTAATTTTTATGTTTTTAGACAGCAGACGACGTATATATTGTATGTTACGACTGCAAAATCATTAATATTTCTTTAGTGTTCAGTAAGAAGGGCTTGAATACATTTATGTCGATTTTGACTTGTGCCAAAAGTATGCATATTTAGAGGAAGTATGACAACTATGGAATATACGAGTAACACCGCCAACTTATGCCCTTCGTAATGACGTTTTATTTCATCCCTTTTAACTGGTCAGTGAAGATATATGACTTATAGAATTCAAACCATATCCACACTACGTGTATACACACACATATCCCCTATATGGATCGAGTTCGCGCAAATATAGCTTAAGATATTCTTCATGGGTATGTTCTGAATTGTAGAAGTCATAAATCTTTATTGCTTGATTAAACGGGCTGAAATAAAGTCATTACTAATGGCATAAGGGTGTTACTGGTATATTTAAATGGAAATGCATTAATATAGAAAGAATCTCTTAAAAATTATTCATCATATAAGGTGCTAAGAAAAACATCAAAACCAATTTAACTTTTTAACTCTTGAATGGGCTTCGTTGGGAAGGGAGGGTGCAAGGTAGAGGAGAAGATGTCATAACTTTGCAATAGTGAAACTGCTTTGTTGCAACACCAAATGAATGCATGGGAAATGTACTTAATTCCTTGCATGGGATTATTAAGACGAAGTGACAGTGATAACTTTCTTGGTTGTGTTTGTTTATTCATTTCCATTCAGAAAAGACACTTCATAAAGGATACTATGCCACAAAGAAACATTACATAAACAGTTAAGCTCTATTATTGCCGCCAGAGAGAATCAGACGTTTACCACATAGCCCACGGCAACTGGAAGTTGGTTGGTAGAACTTAACCGTAGCTGGCCAAAAATCGATAATTCAGGTCGAACATTGTCGACTGAGTGTTCGCGAAGTGGAGTGAACATTCCAAAGGCAGGTAATCCGCAGAGAAGATTACTTGTCTCTCAGTCCGCCAGCTGAAGGACTGGATGTTACAGGGTAATCGGGGATGTCACTGGGATATTACATACGTACATGCGTGAGCTGGTAGCGCACGGGACGGAATGGCACCGCGATGCTTCCACGCGTACCGTGCATGCGTAATTGTAGTGCGTGAGAAAGAACATGTGACCCAATTTCAACTGCGTGTTGGCTGAGAATACGGCTCGCATCATGACAGGCGACAGGTGGAAAAGTGAGCTGGAACCGCAAGAAGTGCTTCAGTTTAAGAAGTGTTTGTTGTGACTGCAGCAGAGAATGCAGGGACGAAGCTGAGTATGACATTCAGTATCTGTGATGTCATGTGTTACG
This sequence comes from Cryptotermes secundus, assembly GCF_002891405.2. Taxonomy (NCBI): domain Eukaryota; kingdom Metazoa; phylum Arthropoda; class Insecta; order Blattodea; family Kalotermitidae; genus Cryptotermes; species Cryptotermes secundus. Next base: position 251,476 of record NW_019729906.1, on the reverse strand, counting down.
TTAACGAGTGACATGACGTGTCCCGTCTCCGTGGTCATGATTCGGCATGTGCACAGAAGAAACGAAATATTGTGTGGTCCTACTTAAATCTATGCTGTTTCGAGTTTAATAATATTTAATAATGATTTCTCTTCTGGCCGCAGTATATATTTTTAACCAGAATTAAACGTGTGATATAAGCAGTCGTTCTGTTAGCAAGATGCAAATAAACTGCGTCACATTTGCGACTTCAGTGTTGTCGTTGTCTTCCATTAGTTTATAGATGTACATTCTAAAGTAGGATACTTGAACCCCTTCAAGTTTTGTAAAATGTGAGCGGGTCGTGTTTTATGTTTTCATACCTACAGTTAGTGAAGTCACGGATGCTCAGTGTTAGGTTCCAGAAACAGGACATTTCGTTGGAACTGAACAGAGTAGTATTTCTTGTTTTTAAGGCTACACAGCTCTTTTAAATTGATTGTTCTCCAATCGTCTGTAGACACGTAATTTGGCTTATGAGTTATCTGCTTCTAGCGTAAAACTTTCGGACCTTAAAATCAGTATTACGTGTTAGACCTTTACTTGGCTGGGCACGCGTCAAATATCTGTGATAGCCATGGATGCCGGTCTGAAGAGGAACAAAGAACGCACTCCACGGCGCGAACTTAGTCTGAATTACGACCGCGAGTGACCTTTGGCTGTCGCTGTGACAGCTATTGACAGCATTCTGGGCACGAACAGTCTTAGTCCGGATGGTGACTGCGATTGACATTTGGCTCTTAAGTCAGGAGCAACGACGTCGTCGGTTACGACGACGATGAACGAGGCCGGTGCGGTTGTGTCATGCTGCTCGTTCCAAAACCGCCTTGCCCCGCCAGAGTATCGTAAGTGGCGCCGTGTTCACGGTCTTCAGCTTCCTCTGCACCCTCAGCAAGTTGCAGGATGGTTGGCACTCCTCGGTTTCAGCGCCGCCACCTTCCTGGTGCTAGTCCCCGCTCTAGGGTCCACCCTGCGTTTCCCTGTCCTCGCAGTATTAGCCTCCCTCTTCCTGATTCACATGTCTTCCCACCTGACTGCCCTCCTTCTTGACCCGGCTGATCCAAATCTTCGACTGCTCAAAGTGGCAGTCGCCATACCCGAGTTCGATCGCTCCAAACACGCCCATGTCATCGAGAACGGCCGCTGTCATCTGTGCAACATCCGGACCTCGAGCCCTCGGACTAAACACTGTAGCGTGTGTAACAAATGTGTCGAGCGTTTTGACCACCACTGCAAGTGGCTGAACCACTGTGTAGGTAGCAGGAACTATGCCGCGTTTGTCGTGTGTGTCGTTTCTGCCGTTGCTGCTTCAATGATAGTGGTGGTTGTGTCTGCTGCTGAGCTTGTATTCTACCACACTGACCCAGGATGGCTGTCGCTATGGGAGAATTGCAACATTACCACATGTGAGGAACCAACCACTCTCGTTTCCATTGGAGTATTTCCGGTCAAAGATACTATATTCCTTGTAGTAATAGGTTCCTTGGGGGTCCTTGGGTCGATAACAGCTGGACTGCTACTGCATCTCTGCCTCTTCCACGTTTACATTTCTTTCCTGGGCATAACCACTTATGAATACATCCGGAGTTACCGCCAGACGTTTGGGAGCAGTGCTGTCGCGCCTTCTGGACAGCTCAGTCCAACGTCTGAAGCTTTAGTTCGTGGACAGCGAAGAAGATTTAAAGTTTTCCGTTGCTGTGGTACCTCTGTTTCCACCACTTCAAGAGCGAGCCCCAACAACACTGTAATCCCCGCAGAAGAGCAGCTAAGACGAAAATGTTGCCTAGATCCACCACCACCACCACCACCCGCGTCCCCGTCACCGAACGGAACTGTGAATCGCAGCGAGAAACATTGCCCCTTATTTACGGCAGACAATAGCAGTCACAGACACCGAGTTCTGTGTTGCTGCCTACCTTTCAGTGAACATCCTTCGTGCACAACGAACCAACACCCGTCCTATGGTGACTCAACTCAGACCAGCAGTGAGAGTGATAATCAAATTAACAGTGGTACGAATGAAGGGAATACAAAATGTATTTATTGTGTTAAAACACCAAGAATACGACAAGGAACACCAATTGAAACCGAGCCAAGAGAAAGTAGAACTGAACATTGTTCAGTTTGTCATGATTCTGTTGAATCTGCTGACAACGGAACCACGACGGAAGAAACTGAATCAGTAACTGACAGCGATCGCAAAGTGGAAACAGTGAACACCAAGAACGATACGAAACATCCATCTCAATGCCAGTGGCCAAGGACGACGATTCGCTGCGGCGCTCTGTGGACATGCGTTTTCCGCCAACATCACAGTTCTCAGTCAGAAATCTCCGCACAAAGTGTTAGATGCAATCAGATAATGCCTTCGTCCGTCTCCGCTCCACACGGCCATCCCCAGCCACAACCCCTTCTCGTGGTTCCGGCGCTGGAAGAAAATGTTCTCAAACACTCACCGGACTTCTCTGCTGTTGCCAAAGAAGCGTCCCTCCCGGCTCTTGCACCTCCCACGCGGCGTCGGCGTCTACGTAGTGTAACGGATCTAAAAAAATTGAGTGATGCTCTTGCGATGGTTCAGGAGCCCCAACAGAAGGTCCCTGACGTGGAGACATTGAGAGCCGCGTTTCTTGCAACATCTCAGCGTCGGCAGAGGAGGAAAAGTATTCATCGCACGAGATCTCCTGGCCTGTCTCCCATTCGAGAGTCCGGGTTATCCAACCCGTCTTCTCCACAGTTGTCGGGCTACTCTAGTCCTGCTTCTCGGAGATCAAAAGTCAAGGAAACCACTTTCCGTTCTTTCGACAGTGGTCAGCACGAAGTGAGGAAGTCGGTACAAAGGTCACAGAGTAACGACGATGTAATCTTCACAGTACGTGCCCCTTGGCAGCAGCCGTTCCAGTAGGCCTGACACCAACTGAACCGTTTCGTAAGTCGATACATGTTTATGTCCTATTTTATTTCATCGTTCCCCCGCGTCGAATTCAACCCTGGTTTCCAGTACTTTTTGGAGGTTTGGGGTTGGGGTGAGACTGAGTTCACTTGATACGTCGGCCACTGTTTGACCTGTTGTGCCAGCTCCGAATGATGTATGATGATGAATGTGAAGCAGTTAGCGGAATGAGAATTGGCAGGGGAAACCGAAGTACTCGGAGAAAACCTGCCCCAGTGCCATTTCGTCCACCACAAATCTTACATTACCTGATCTGGGATCGAACCCGAGCCGCCGCGGTTAGAAACCGGCGACTGTTCCAGTATGTAACAAATCAATTTACTGAGAGAGCTTTCTCGGCTCATCTCAGAAGTAACTTATGAGTTTTTGCTGTAGACGGTACTATTAGGACCGCCTCTGTGGTCTAGTGGTCAGCGTTCCTGGCTACAGATCCAGAGGTCCGAGTTCGATTCCAGACGCTATCAGATTTTTCGGAGAAGTAGTGGGTCTGGAACGGGGTCCACTCAGCCTCGTGATGATAATTGAGCTATTTCAAGGAAATAGCGGCTCCGGTCTAGAAAACCGAAATTAACGGCCGTGGGAATTCGTTGCGCTGACCACGCGAGACCCTCTATCCGCAAAAGTTGTCACTAACTTCGCCGACAAGCGGCGGTCGCTCGGTCGGTATAGTTCGCTTGCGGACTTAAATCACGGAGTTTGTTTTTGGTACTATTAGACTCTGATGTCAGCATACCGCCAGTTCTGCAGCTGCTCAAGAATTTCCCAGCATTTTATGGAAACCGAAGGTTCATTTACGTGTTCACAAGAGCCCTCCACTCGTCCCTATCCTGAGCCAGATCAATCCAATTCGTACCATCCCATCCTATCTTTCTAAGCATAGAAATGTTCAAAATTGCATGTTGGTTGTAACGGATGGGCGGCCAGGTTTCGATCTCCTACTGCTGCTCTCGTCATCGCAGTATTCAGAACTCTTCAGACAAACTACTCCACATTCAGGTAGTACCGAGACCCGTTCCCCTGAGTGGAGACCACCAGAGCATGAAGTTTACCGTTCGGTTTCGTGTGAAATGTTATCGTCAGGTTTCATCTTTATGACGACGTGCGGAGGCACTGCAGTATCTTTACGGTAACGTCACAATGTGACAAATTAACCGTAAAGAGGAAAGGTAGCCTTTACCGAATTCATAAAGTAGGAGTGGAACGAGAAATGAACGCACACAGACATGCATGCCTTGATTTGGATTCGAACCCACGATCCAAGCGATCCACGTTCGAGCGAACGAAAACAGTTCATGCCTTAGAACGCACGGTCAGTGTGACCGGCGTATGGCTACTTCACTCTGAAAATATTAAAATGGTAAATGTAAAGGTGTCCCTGTGCTTAAATAATTAAGTACTACACCAGGTAGACGTATGGTGGAGTGGATGTATAGATCCACATGTTCTTGATCACGGCACTAGTTGGAGGTGAGTGGTCAGGTTCACGCCCCGGCCGCTTTAAACCCGGAGAAAGAGCCCTCGGTACTCATTGGATAGGAGGCTGGGTGGGCACCAGAACCGGTCTGAAGGACGTTTACTTACTCACTCATGGAGCTGAGCCCTTCTGGAGGAACCCCCAATTCTGCAGCTACTCAAGAATTTCCCAGTACTTTATGGAACCCGAAGGTTCATTTCATATTCATAAGAGCCCTCCACTGGTTCCTATCCTGAGCCAGATCAATCCAATCCATACCATCCCATCCTCTCCCTCTAAGATCCATTTTAATATTGTCCACCCACCTACGCCTTGGTCTTCCCAGTGGTCTCTTTCCTTGTCTGAAGGATATAGAGAAGAGAAATATTTTGCCTCTGCCGGGACTCGAACTCAGGCGCCTCGGCCTTCCAGCTCGTATCCAGTCGCTGTGCCGAGTGCGCCACCCAGCTCCTCTGAACAATATTACGTCGCGAGTGTGTGGGTGTAGGCATATACGGACCCGTGTGTGCAGCATGTATATATGCTCTGCTGCGTTCTCCGCTCCTATCATTTCTTGTATGAACAACCCCTTGATCTTTCTATGAGAAAAGAATAGAAATCGATTTCATAATACGAAGGCATTTGGTATCATTTGAAATGTTCCCTATCAGCAAGAATAGAGACTAGTGTAGAAATATAGGTATTCACTGTTACAGTCAGTGTCGCCCTACACTGGCACATACATTCGTACTCTGATATACACATCATGGCAGCCATTTTATTGACTAGATCTTCCATGCGTGATTCATATCCAAGTGTGGCCGTGTTCCCACGTCAGTCATCCCTTAGCACATTTTATGCTGTTGTTAGTAGCGTCCCGCATAATGATACCATGGGTTCATTTCCCTCGTGTCACTATTGGTTTGCTATTTATACCATGACACTCACATATATATATATTTAAGCCCATAAATAAAGTTAGTCTGGAATAGCAGGAAAAATATGTCTTTATTTTACAAACTGTTTGCTTCTCGAATCCTTTTGAACGGTAACATTCTGGAAGAACTCTTGACACCAACCCATTTTTATTCAAATGGCTGTTTCTGAGTTATTGTAACACAACGAGTGATCCCTATGTAAACAAAGCACTGAAATCAATCAAACTCAAATTTCAGATAAATTTGGCTTACCTAATGCGACAGTTGGGTTTCCTGTCTGTTTGAAGTCATCACTTTTTTTTAATTTGTAGGATGGGATGAGACCTAGTCCGCTTGGTACACTGGCCACTATTTGTCGTATTGTATCAGCCCCGGATGATAGATGATGAATGTGGAGCAGTCGATGGAATGAGAATTGGCAAGGGAAACCGAAGTACTCTGAGAAAACTTACTCTAGTGCCACTTTGTGCACCACAGATCCAACATGACCTGACCTAGAATCGAACCCAGGTCGCCGTTGTTGGAAGCGTGCCACAAACTGTCTGAGCTAACACGGCTTAATGTTTTAAGGCACCTACAATATCAGAAAGCAGTTTGCTCATATCATGTACTGCATTAATTCTGCTATGGTATTTGACTTCCGTTGCTGCACATGTTGAGAACATCGTTTCATTTGTACATATACAGATGTAAATTGAAGTAACTTCTTTGCCGCTAGGCTTAAAATGAGAGGAAACTCCTCCTGCAAGTCAGCTCAAAAGCTGATCATTATGAGCTTCATATCTTTCAATGCCGCATCTCTATAAATATCAAGCAATCTATATGCGTGGAATTACCATCATCACAACGTGGTATGTAATCAGTAATAATTATATACGTATTTTTATTCGACTTCAGCTTAAATGACCATCCACAGGTTGATGACTGACCCACACAAATTTCTTCACCAACAGCATCTTATTAAACAAGGCACTCAGGAAAGATATACCAATCTACAACAGACTAAAGGAAACTACAGGGTGATTCATATAGAACCGGTCCGACGAAATGAGCTGTAATATAAAATATACCATACAGATATTAAAGTAATTTACACATATCTTATCTTGGATTGTGTGCCGTGATCAGAGCAGGTGTTGAAAGTGTCCGCGTTTGCATATTCGCCGTGACTCGCTGCAGTGTTTCTTCAGTGATATTCCTGATTTCAGCCGAAATGTTGTCCTTTAAATCCTGTAACGTACGCGGTTTGTTCGCCAACACCCTGTCCTTCAGTAAACCCCAGAGAAAAAAATCCGGGCTGGTAAGGTCGGGGGATTTTGGGGTCCACATCTTTTTAGAGATGACGCGATCGGGGAAGAAGCTCTCAATCAGTTCCATGGACATGTTGGACGTGTGGCACGTCGGTAAATCCTGCTGAAAACAACCCTGTGTAAGTTCCACATCATCCAGCTGCTGCACGAAATCGTAAAAAATACAGCAATATAAGGTGCTGTCCACGGTCGTGTCGAAGAAGATCGGTCCAGTGATTCGTAAACCAGAAATGGCGCGCCACACACCCACTTTTTGTGGGTGTAGTGGTGTATAGTCGACTCAGCACGGCCCACGGATTATTATGTCGTAAATGTGAGCTGTTATATGCATCACCTGCGGAATTATTGGCAAATTCATCGGGCCGGTTCTATACGATTCATCCTGTATTATAAACATACTACGCATTAAACCGCAACTGATTTCATAATAAAACAGAAGCCCATAACTTACAATGATCAAACATCATGGGAGATCAAGAAAAAAAAAGTCAATGTAGACAAGACATAAAGGAAGATCAACATTAAGCTAAAAATCGCCGATACAGATACAGTACATCAGCTTCCGACAACAGTTTACAGATCCTGTATCTGAAATATAAGCAACTCTACATAACGACATTCTAGAAAACCAAAAATAACGGCTTGAGCAACAGTAGAAGAAACAATATCAATACCAAATGTTCAATATGAGAACCTATAATAATAATAATAATAACCCAGACGTGACTAACATAAAATTATAAATGAACATCACGCCTTTTTATTTTTTAACTTATAGTATTTTAACAGTTGGCAGTGTTTTAAAACTGGGTACGCCGTAGCGTAGTTTGTTGAGGCACTATGCTACAAGCGCGAAGGTCGCGGGTTCGAGTCCAGGTGAGGTGAAGTTTTTAAATTTACCTAATCCATCCAGGCACACTATGGCCCTGGGGTCGACTCAGCCTCAAACAGAAATGAGTACCAGAAATCTTCCTGGGGGGAAAAGGGCGACCGGCGCGTAAGGCTGACAACATTACCGCCATCTCTGAGCCGATTGTATAGAAAATATGGGACCCTCAACGTCTCACAACCCTGTGTGTCTTCACGGCCTGTTACAGGGATAACTATACATGTACTTAGTACATAGTTTTAAAACTCCTAAAAATCATGATTATTAACTTTTAAGAATTGAATGTAACCCCAGAAGGCCACATTGATTTTACATAGACTGATGTATTTGAGTAGACATAATCAGTTGATTCGCCAATGGATTAATGCCTTTGCTTCAGGAATAACTACATGACATCTGTACGAACTTTTGAATAATAACGGTTTCATCGCATGACAGTGCTCTGGAATAATAAGGAAGTACATGAAATGCTACAATTTACGGGATTGACTCAGGTTTTTTCGAATGCAGATCGCCTGTTCTCTGTGCTAGATAGTTCTCTGCATCATCATGTGTGAGGTGAATGGGCATATCAACTTCCAGTTCATTAACCNACCCCCCCCCCCAACCCACTTTTTCTCAAACTATAGATTCATCGCGAACTTAACTAAGGGGCGTCGCCAAATTCTCGGAAATTATTTAAAATATAATTGTATTTACTCAGTTTTGGCAATTTAGTAAGATTTATTATAGGTGATTTAAAAAAATGTATTTGCAGCCAGCGAAACATTTTGCGAATTTTTCATGACTGTGCAGAAACATTTTATAGCTTACTGTAAGTGTGAAGCTACTCGTATTTATGTTCCTGCTATCACTGTGCAGCCTGATAGAGACCTGCAACAATGTAAAGTACTTCACTTTTCACTGACTGGCAGAGACTAGAGGTCGCATAAATATATTTATTATTTTAGTGGTCGTGGTATCACAGGGTTTGAGAGTCACTGCCCTGACCCATAGATAGAACCATTTTGTACAGAACTTTGACATTGTCAGTCCTGGTATTATTATAGTTAATTAACAGAATGCAAAATTTGTGTAATATGTTCTGCATAGCATGTAATATTTTGTTTTGCCCCAGATGCGTCAACTGTTATACAGCCATCTTCAGTACTTTAACATACTATTATTGGTTTAATACCAATCTAGAGAGCTGTAGATTAGAACAGTGTTTAAAAATCTGAAAATATCAGTTGGGTGACTGAAATGAGATGATAGCACGTAGTACAGATTAAATTGTAAGTTATTTGACTCTCTTTGACCACCTCTGTGGTCTAGTGGTCAGAGTTCCTGGCTACAGATCGAGAGGTCCCGGGTTCGATTCCCGACGCTACCACATTTTCTGAGAATTAGTGGGTCTGGAAGGGGGTCCACTCAGCCTCGTGAGGATAATTGAGCTATTTCAAGGAAATAGCAGCTCCGGTCTAGAAAACCGAGATTAACGGCCATGGGGATCCGTTTGCGCTGACCACGCAACATCCTCTATCCGCTAAAGTTGGCACTGACTTCGCCGACAAACAGCGGTCACTCGGTTGGTATAGTTTACTTGCGGATTACAGACAACGAAGATTTTTAGATATAATATTAAATGTATTATTAACATTGTGTCATGAATAATATGTATTTTCAGTTTCATGTTTCACTTCAATTCTAATGAGAATAAGTACATTAATAAGAACATTAAAGATAGGAACATTTCTTAAAAATATCCTTAAACTACAACAGTAGCAGTACCCCCTCTGTGGAAACAAAACATGAACTTTAAATATAGCTCGTCATAATTGAATATCCATTTTCAAGATGTACTGCCTGAGATCAGTATCAGGCTCCGTCTCTCGAGGTTAACAAGAAGTGCAAGGATCTAGACCTAAGCACTGTAAGTCACCCCTGTATAGGGGCATTAACACAGCTCAAAAGATTAAAGATACTTGTACAGTGGCTATAACATTTTGGTGAGAAAACATCATGAGAACAGGCCATTCAGGAGGATAATACATTGTGATAATAGAAGTTTCAGATGGGCAGGACATATAGCATACAGAATGTTGGTTGAGAAACCTCCATCTTCAGGGTTGAAATATTGCGGGTTGAGGAACTGGCTGAGTGGTATAGAAAGGTTGCAAGGAAGATAGTCACTCAGACTCATGGAAAGGGGTAAGGATACTTGATTCCAGTGCAGGCCAATGGAAATAGTAAGAAGAATAATAGTCCTTTTCTGGGACACATTATCACAGGAGGAAAATGGCATTGTTTTCTCACAATTCAGTTTCCTTGTGGTAGTTCCAATAAATCTTATACTGACCTTCTGGTCCAAGAGCTTGCACAGCCCTGCCTTTGGGAAACAAATATACTGCTTTTAGGAAACAGATAAAACATTACAATGGACAATATTGAAAAAATTTACAGATTGTTCTAGTAGAATCAAAGATTGATCCCTGCATATATTCTTTTCCCACATGGCATTCAAACTAGAGGCAAATACTTTGGCCTGCTGTAGTGTGCTGTCAGGCAACTAAAACTAAAGGAACATAAAAGTACAGAGTGTCTCCTTTTCTTCAGTCCCTAAAGTACAATCATCTTGAATGTAACATCATGTAATACAGTAGAAATACACCAATATTTCAGAAGAACTTACTGCCTCCATCTTAATGGTTGCAAAACTAAGCCAAGCAAGTGGCCAGAAAGAAGCCACTAGCAAGCAAAGCTGTGGACATTGGCGGCCACATAACCAACTGGTGGAGGTGAATGTAGCGGTGCCAAAAACAAACCAAGAAACCAGACTAAAACTAAATATATTCATACTCACAATGTCCTGCTTTCCATTCTCAGCCCAAAAATCCATGTCCACTGATGAAAATTTGTCATAATTTTGCCCNTTTTTTTTTTTTTTTTTTTTTTTGCAATAAAATGCTGGAATGATGCCATCAGATGTTCAGTAGCGGCAGTACCATGAATCTTCCTGGTTGCAAAGGATGGTCAATGCATAAGAGTGACAGCCTCACTGCTATCTATGAGCCAATTGTCAAGAAATTGTGGGAGCATCAACATCTCACAAACCTATGGGCCTCTAGCACATGTTACAGGGATAGCTTATTTTTTTTAACCATTCTGAAAACACTCGTGCGTTGATTACTTGTATTATTTAATATACAACCTGCAATGCTTTCTGTATACAGCCTACAAACTAAACATGAAGGATAAGCTGCACCAATAGCACCCCCTTCTGCTGAACCTAAAGGTACAGTTTTCCCTGTGCTCAACAAATTTAACCACTATGCCCTGAAGGCATAGGGGGGAGTGGATGTATAGAGCCACATTTTCTTGACCTCGGCACTAGGCCCAGCCGCTTTACCCCCCGGGAAAGAGTCCCCGATACCCATTGGATAGGAGGTTTTGTGGACCCCAGAGCCGGTCTGGACAATTTGAAGAAGAGAAAATTCTTGACCCTACCAGGATTCAAGCTCTGACCCCTCAGTTGTCCAGCCCATAGCCAGTCGCTATATCAATTACGCTGCCCCAGCTCCTCTGCTGAATGTTATATAATTAAAATTATATGTACTGGATGAAAATAATGAACCAAAATTTGGAAATTTCTTCTGTAAGGAACATGATGTTGTTGGCAGGTCTGCATGTTGCCACCTTCTGAGTTGGGAATGCAGTTCTGGAAAGAGGCATTGGGCTCGCCATGCTACTTGGTTGCCCCCATGGTTGATGCCAGTGAGCTAGCATGGAGACTTCTAAGCAGGCGCCATGGTGCACATTTGTGTTACACACCAATGCTCCACAGTTCTGTGTTCATCCGAGATCCGAAGTACCGCAAAGAGGCTCTGGCCTCTTGTGTTGAGGACAGACCACTCATTGTGCAGGTATAAAACCTGTTATGTTTATATGCATCCCTGCTGAACACCAATTAAAATATCTCTGGCCATACTTGTGCATGAAACAACTTGAGAACCGCAAAATGGATTTCCATGAAATCTCATTTTGGAAGGCCTTATTCCAATTTATTGACACTTTCTAGCTTAGTTAAAATTGGACAAAAACAACAGAAGTTTTGCATGAAGACCTATTCGAGTTTCATGCATATATTGAGTATAATACTTTTCCAAATATTTATTGGAGTGATAAATGTTTTCTTAAAAGTGTAGAGAAAAATGAAATATACATTTTATGTCCAGTAAACTTTTTCCATAAATCTTATATTTTATGAAGTAATGAAACAAAGCAATACATAATTGTTATGCAGATGCATATCTAATTATTTTGGGCAAAAACTGACTGTTGTAAAGTTAATCACATTAAAATATATATAGTGTAAAAACCATAAGTTGTATGTCACTGTATTTGATTTCATATTTACTGTATCATCAAAAATTTAAGAGCTATAGATGTTAGTGAGATCAAGATTTTGTTAGTATGGACAAATTTTCTCTCACATGAGCCACTTCATGTAAAGTAAGGATTATGTTAGACCAATTCAAACCAATGCAAAATTTTTCCAGCAACTTTTAGTGTTCAGATTCCCTGGTATCAAATTTTGTATAATCCATTCAGTAGTTCATGTGATACAGCATGGGAACATACAGGCATGACCTCCCCTCAACATATGTGTTTACTTCATACACTTTTTTCAAACATAAGGGGGCACACGGTAGCATAGTTGGTTGAGGGTCTATGCTACAAGCCGGAAGGTCGCGGGTTCAAATCCCGATGAGGTAATTGGATTTTTTCAGTTGACCTAATCCTCCCAGCCGCACTAGGCCCTGGGGTTTACTCAGCCTCTAACAGAAATGAGTACCAGGAATTAATTAAATAATTTTCCTGGAGAGTAAAGGGTGGCTGGCATGTAAAGCTGACAACCTTACCGCCATCTTTAAGCCGATTGTCTACATAGTGTGGGGCCGTAGAGATATCTGGCGACCAGCCTAGTTTGTAAAGTATAGAATATTTGTTAATATCTGATACTTTTAGCATTTTTTTATGTTTGTGTTTTACTTTCAGTTCTGTGCTAATGATGCACAAGTTCTGCTTGAAGCTGCTCTTCTAGCTGAGCCTCATTGTGATGCAATTGATATAAACTTGGGATGTCCACAAGCAATTGCACGCAGGGGACATTATGGGGCCTTCCTGCAGGATGATTGGCCTCTTCTAACAGATATGGGTGAATATAAAATAAGTTCATGTATTGTCAACTTAGGGGGAACGCGGTAGCGTAGTTGGTTGAGGCACTATGTTACAAGCTGGAAGGTTGTGTGTTCAAGTCCGGATGAGGTCATCGGATTTTTTCAATTGATCTAATCCTTCCAGCCGTAATATGGTCCTGGGGTCAACTCAGCCTCTAACAGAAATGAATACCAAGAATATTCTTGGAATATTCTTGGGGGTAAAGGGCAGCTGGCGCATAGGGCTGACAACCTTGCTGCCATCTCTGAGCTGATTGTCTAGAAAATGTAGGAACCTCAACGTCTCACAACCGTATGGGCCCCCACGGCCTGTTACAGGGATACCTTTACTTACTTACTTGAAGAAGTAAGATGTGAGAATGTGGTCTGGATTGATGTAGCCTAGGCTAAGCCCATTGACAGGCTCTTGTGAACATAATACTGAACCTGTGGGTTCTGTAAATTCTGGGAAAGTTCATGACTAGCTGAGCACTGTTCACTTCTCAAGAAGGACTCCGCAGCATGGAATTAATTAGTTAGTAAATTATGAATTTCACTACATAAAAATGTTCCTGTTATTTGGTGTCTGATATTATTTGAGTGATTAAATCAAGCAGAGGCAGATGGGCAGTACTATAGCATTCATAGGAAGATGAGAAATGCTTAGTAAATTTTAACACAAAATCTTTCCCATTTGGGACCTAGACACAGAGGAGAGAAAAGGTAAGAAAATGGTGAAATTGTCCCTGTGCTTAACTACAGATAATTCAGTGCTGCACCATGAAGACATAAGAGGGAGTGGATGTATAAATTCCTATATTCTTGACCTCGGCACTATTTGGAGGTGAGTGGACAACTTCACACACTGGCCACTTTAAACCCAGGGAGAGTGCCCCTAGTACCAATTGGATAGGAGGCTGGGTGGGCCCCAGAACCGGGTGGGATGACATGCAGAGGGGAAAACTCTTGCTCCTACTGGGATTCAAACTCTGACTCTTCGGCCATGCAGCCTATAGCCAGTCGCTGCACCAATTTCACCGTTCCAACTCCCACATAGGGGACATCAAAATATGAGTATGAATCTTAGAGAAAGAGGACATGAGGTTGTGTACTGGATTGAAATTGTGTAGGATAAGGGTCTGTTGGTTCTCTTTGTGAATATGGTAATTAATCCTCAGCTTTTGTAAATGATGGGTGACTTCCACGTTTTGAAAAAAAAGAAGTTATGAAGTTAGTCAGTTTGTAGTAATTAGCTAGCACTCCATAGAACAGCTCATACTCTGTTATGCATTACAGTACAATGAAAGCAAGAACCACAGTGGAACAGAGTCTGGCTGATGGTATTTTGTTTTGTTATTATAGTGAGCACTTTGCATCAAGAATTATCAATTCCTGTTACTTGCAAAATACGCGTATATGAAGACATTGGACATACAGTGGAGTATGCCAGGATGCTAGAAGCTGCAGGCTGCCAAATGCTGACTGTCCATGGGAGAACCAAGGAGCAAAAAGGACCTCTCACAGGTCTCGCAAGCTGGGAGCACATCAGAGCTGTTAGGTACAACTTGCTGCAGGCTCACTAATCTTTGAATCGTCGTGAATGTCTGGTAGACACAGTACTTTTATGGTGCTGTCCCTTTATAGCTGTAGGCTTAAGGTATCATCATGTTGTGTGTCTGCCCTTACCCCAATAACTCTGAACAAACTGACAGATGCTCATGACACGTAGTATGCATATCATGCCACAGTAGGACACTTCTTTGTATTTGCTAATTTCCTCCCCTCACATATTCATCGTATTAACATGTGACGGTGCAGTATATTTTTGTGAACATGGTGATGAACATATGTGTTTCCTAAAAGCAAGAAATTTTATGACTGGCCCCACTTCTAATATAGTTAACTTGTTAAATATGAATTCAAAACCTAGACCTGTTTCACAGGGAAGGTGTAAACATCCCAGTAATAGCAAATGGCAACATCCAGTGCCTAGAAGATGTAAAGCGATGCCTCGCAGAGACTGGAGTCCAAGGAGTCATGTCAGCTGAGGGAAATCTGTACAACCCCTCCATATTTGAGGGACACAACCCTGCTGCTTGGGAGATGGCACTGGAGTACTTAGATCTAGCTGAGAAATATCCATGTCCCATTTCTTACGTTAGAGGACACCTGTTCAAACTATTCCAACACTGGTAGGTCATTCATTGGCATATTGCATTCACTGTCAAGTTTTGAATTTCTAAGAACAAAACCTGCTTTGGAGGTTATTACGAGTAGAATCATGTTCAGAATGGTTGAGATACATATGAAGATACCAGAAATGCTCAGGCAAATGGAAAACTAATACCAGATATTTTGCTCATGCGTGACATTCCTCAGTGAGGGAGTGATACCTATTAGAGCAAGTGAAGAAGTTTTGTGTCTTGCTGTTTTGTCCTGATAAAATAATTGCTGAATGAAAGCATACGGTAACCAGTGTATACTATCAGCTATAAAATGAAAATTATGGTACTTGATAGTGCCTTTTGTTTGTGATATAAATTCTTGAATCTACTAAAAAATCTGTGTCAGTTTTTAATTATTTAATTACGATGGGGTACCCAAAAGAAACCGAACTAATTTTTTTGTGGGCAGAGCTTTTGTAGTACCACGTTTTGCCGCTATGGGCGCATACAGCTAACATTCCTGAGTCGATAAGCCGACTACCGTTGCTTCA
>NW_019729906.1:232298-235597 GCF_002891405.2 Cryptotermes secundus | reverse complement strand
AAAGACTAGACAAGTGTATAAGTGTAAGTGCAGAGTACTTTGAAGGGGATGGAAGGTTTGTGCTTAAAATTTGAATAAATAAGTTTAAAAAAAATAAGTTTGGTTTCTTTTGGGTACCCCCTCGTATGTGCACATAATTTGCTGTACAAAAGTATTTGTAATTTTTGGACTCAAAAGTGTATTTTTTATTTAGCCTGTGTCTTCCTGAGAACTTTGAGTTGCGTGCTGATCTAGCCACAGGATCTGATCTCTCAGATTTTCGAAGTACAGTACTGCAGTTGCGGGACTGCTACCTGCCCTATCATGAAGGAACCAAAACTTGGGCAGGTGATACAGGTATGTATGTGAGTGTATAAGCCCCCAGATGACCATGGAGCATCTTTAAACATTGGAACTCTTCCTCCTCCCCCCCCCCCCCNCCCCCCCCCCCCCCCAAAGGAAATGCAAGAAATTAAAAGCTTCTGCAACCATCCATTTGTATTTGTGAATTCAGTATTCACAGTTTTGCTTACTTGAGCTTATGGACTCAATACATTATGGGACTTTTTGTAACCTGTGTGATAAATATATTGTATGATAAGCTCAAAAAAACCCTCATGAATGGAGACAGATACATGTACAACCATGGGAGGGAGTCCTGTAATAACTGCCTGTTTTGTTCTATCCTTAATAAGACGTTATATATATATTTTCTTTTTTTCTTGTCATGTCTATTAGTGACTAGAGACGGGGTTTGGTTTGGTAATTTGATTTATTAACAGTCTGCAGGTTGTAACTACAATTAATTATAACACTCTTACTGAGTTACACAACTTAATATCACTCCACACTAATTTCTTTAGTTTATCTCCACCAGTTTTCACGCATTTATAACACAGGAGCTATAAGCGTCTCACTAAACCACACACTCCCAATATCATTGCAGTATAGCACTCATAAAACGTTCAAATCACACATTCAGGTCTCTCTTCCACTATGAACCTCCCACGGCTGTCTCACATCGAGAACTGACTTCTTAGGAATTCCAGTCTCTCCTATAAACCCTATCACACACATGCAGAAAACACAGCTTGCTTTACTGTTATGTAATCATCGTGTCTACACAGGCTTTGCCCAGCAACGCATTGATAAGCTGTTGCCAAGATGTGTTTACCACAGTGCTGCCTAGCAATGGGTGTGGTGCAGCTCGGCACGGCACAGCACAGCACAGAGAAAACACCGCTTTCCTTATTGTTGTGCAATTGCCATGTTTACAGGTTTCTGTGGTTCAACAATTCTTCTATGGCATAAATACGCCATATATATAGCATTAACATTGTTGTGGATATGAAGCAGTTAAGAAATTACAGGCTTTTAATATACACGTACATATTGTAACGTGTTTCGTTACTGAAGACGCCGTTCGGATTGTTAACTGGATTATTTAACAACCTACAAGTAATGGCTACAATTAATTATAACACAGTTGCAGGGTTTCACACTTTATAACCCTAATCGCAATAATCTGTTCACACTGTTGCGGGGTTTCACGATTTATAACCCTATTCGCAAATCAGTTCACTCTCTCTTCAGTAGTCTACACGTTTACAGTAGGGGAGCTATGTATCACTGTATCACACACTCCCAATTACACAATTACACACACGTCCGGTTCTTCTTTCCGCGACGGCTGTTATACTCCAACTATAGTCGGCTAACTGGATAACTGTTGCTAACACACTCTCTTGACTAGTACTGAACTCGGCGATGTCCACATTTCAACTAACTCCGCAGGCAGCGCAGCTCTCTTATATAGGGGCTGTGTGGGCCTGTTACGTGCCATGTCACAGTAGGAAGCCGTGCCGCGTCACTGTGTTTGCGTATAGCCTAGCAACGCTGTCACCTTGCGCCGTCTTACGTCACCGCACGTTGCACATTACGTTACCGTGCGGAGGGGGGTGAGGGGAGCGCTGACTCATCGGCCACGTCACTGTGGCCTGAGTTGCCACGTTGCTGCTGGGTAGGGAGGGGTTCTCCGTTGCGCAACATGTCACAATATTATTAATTTGTTTTGAGAGAAGTTCATCCTATTTCATCTTTGACCTGTAGCAAGCAATGTCAAAATAAAGGTGAGGGTGACCTCTATATGTATCTTGTAATATTCCACCAAGAAATTATGCCTAAACAGTGTTTATGCTTCAGTCAGTCCTTAGGGAAGTGACCAATGCTAGTGGCAACACCAAACTTTCTGTAAACTGAATTTCACATGTGCAAATCTGATTTCATATCCACATTGACACTACCTGAACTGTAATGAAACGTAATGTTGTAAGTGGTCTGTTAACTTCATAATTGACCTCTTTTATTGAATGAATACAACAAGATGCTAACTCGTTCATGCCTTTTAATAGTAGAGTATTTTTATAATGTATAGTTTATTAACCCTTTCCATGGCACATTGTACATTTAAATCTCACCTATGGCTACCAAGCCATTTCAAGAAAGGATATATGACTGATCTATGAGTCTTACAATGAAAAATTTGATTGTAGTACCTTTTCATGTAATTAATTATACTGAAATTATATCTAGATTAAGTAATTCAAAACTCCAGCTTCATGCAGAACTGCTCTTTATCTTTCAATCTCCAAGTTCTTGTGGCTCAGATAATAAACTGATAATGGTACTGTTCTAGTAATGTGAATTCCGTATAGAAAACAACCATGCATTCTCGGTATGAAGTAACACCAAGGCAAGAGGAAGAGTTAAGCATATCTTCTCCAAGAGGCTCAGAAGATTCTGATTTCTTTCTGTCACCAAGCATTTGTTGGTTAAGAGACTGAGACTGTAACTACTTAAATTTTATATTTTAGCGTCCTGTTGCACTGATTTAAGTCCATGATTTATTTTATCCATCTTCTAGTGCATACATTTATTTATCCCCTCTTTTCACTCTCACTACATGTTTCGGCACCAATGTGCCATCTTCAGGTGCTGATCCAATCCACGACAAACTAATTCATTGCATGCCTTGTCTTTACATACTAAAATAACTAAAATATATATTTATCATATATACTGACAAATGTCAAGTGTTAAAATACTAAAACTGTACAGCATATTTCTTTCCTACGTCGTGTTTCATTACGCGAGTCACGTCTATCATCCTCTGTTGGAGCACTCTCTCTTTCACTATCGTGTATCTGTAACATGAATTTGTTATTCATTAATACCGCGTTCTGCATCCTATCTATTACTTGTGGTATTATGATTTTAATGTTTAATACTCACTGTGCTCTGTGTTGCGTCTCGCTCCTGTG